>NC_135784.1:240669427-240909427 GCF_051106095.1 Pogona vitticeps
GAGAAATTGGTAGCAAAATGGCCACTTGTCAACAAGGTGTAGGTTCTGTTCCAAGGCACATATGCAGAAACATAATCAGTACCCTATTAATGAGCAGCAATTTGCTGCCAAGACTTATGTGATTTCCCTTACTTACTGATCAGCAATGAGCTTCTAGTTGTCGTGTGTGTTTCTAATTCTTTATTTGATTGTTTAGCTTAATCTGTTTTAACTTTGATCACTGTTATCCCCCTTCGCCTCTGTTCTGTGACCAAACAATAGAATGTAAATGTTTTATTAGGAAATGTTATGCCAGACTACTGGTCAATTTCCTCTCCTCACTGCTGTCCTCATCTCTGAGAATATGCATAACATAATTCAGTACTACTGCTGGGAAGGAGGTTGGCATAGAAGTCATTTTCAATGTTAGTTCCATCTGAAGTGTAACACGTGTTCATTTGCTCTAAATTGATAGCAAAGCATAGGCTATAATAGTTTGAAGGAGTCCTAAGACACTGTAGTATTTATCCACACAGTGCAGGTCAGTGGAATGAAATATTGATTTATTCTATTCTTATGCAGATTAATATATGGTCTTAATTGGGTTTTTCAAATTTAACAGTCACATTTCCAGTTTTACCACTGGGTTTTGGAATACAGGTTTCAGGAAAGATTATGGGCATGGCTTTTAATTTAGAGTCTCTGTATTTTGTCATTTGAAGTTTTAGGTTTCCCTGAGAATATCCAAACCAAGGAAAGGCAAGACAGCTCAGTGAAGTTTGCATTTCATTGTGTGCAGGGCAGTGCAATCTGAGGTTCTGTTTACATGCCATGCTTTGAGGTGCTATTGAAGTGGCTACCAAAAATCCTCAAGGTATAGCCATGGTAGTGGCCAAGGCAGCAATCTGAGGTGTGGCAGGTGCCTGGATCCAAAAGCTACCAGAAAATTAATAGTTAGGGCCATTGTGGATATGTGGGAGACTGTAGCACCAGCTTATGTGCTTTGAGATAGCATTTCAGATATACTAAATCTCATATAAATTGATTAGATTGGTACATTCTCTTGGCCCATTCGTTCAGACAAGCCTAGTTCTTCAGCAGACATGAATTAGATTCGCACTCAGCATGAGGTGAGTAAGTGGTATTATCAAATGAACAGAATTTCCGGTTCCTCTTGAAAAATCTTTGGCTCAAATTTGGCCTCAGGTCCAGAATTTTCAGTGCTGTTATTACCACTGGCATTGCAGTTTACTGTTTAGCCTGCATTTAAGAATGACAATATCTATTAAAGGTTATCCCTTCAATGTGTTTGGGGAGTATTTGGAGACACAATAGGTGTGCTTCCTTGGCAATGCCCTAATGTGCATGTATTGAGATTAATTCATGAATAGAAGCCCTACAAAAATACAGTCATACCGTACTCAGGATGCATTCCAAGAAAATGTAGTGCTAACAAAATCAACACTAAACAGGATCATTGTAACATTGTATCTTGTGCCAGGAGTTCTAGAGGCCCAGTTTACCTGTGACATGGAGTTGGCAGACCAGGTCGTAGATCTCCTGGCATCCGACTCTAGGTAGACTGAGGCCCTTCTCAAGCAGCAGCTGAGAATGCATGCTCTAGCAAATCAGCACTCAGCAGGGCAGCTATTACTGTATAGTCATATGGAATCCTGTTTTATGAGGAATATAGATCTCAGGGAACCACCTGCACAAATGCTGCCATACATATATAGGATCCAATTCAATGCGAAGAGTGTGAATTCCTGCACCAAATGTTGCATATCACACTTTGCATACACACTGACTTGTTTACTGGTGTAAAACAGCTCCTTGGGATGGTATCCTGTGTAAACCATGAAAGGAATATAAGTGTTCAAATTGTTCTCCTGTTTCTCTGCCCATTTTGGAATTATATCTGAACAAATGTAAGCCCAAAGGAAATAAAATATTACATAACAACTAAAGGCTATGGAGACAGGGAGAGTGATTTGATTTTCAACCGTTAATGGATTCATGTGTCATTTTATGAAATCTTGGCACTAAAATCTCTGATCAGTGTTAAGGTAAGAACACTAGAAGTAAAGGAGCACGTAGCCAGAATTATTCATAAGTCAAGCAAACCGTCTTCCTTCCAATTCATTATCAAGTGATCATGTCATTAATCAAATGTTTGTGCTTGCATTACGTTCTTTGCCTTTGGCAAGTGTTCCAAAGATGAGCCACAGGAAAAAAAAGTAATTGTTGATTCAACAGCCTTCTTGTTAACAAGACTGTGTGTAATAAAAAGGATAATACCATTGTTTCTCAACAATTGTTTCTGCAGTGCTACAATTAGATTCAGCATAATGAGTAGCCGATTAATATACATAATTCTCTGGAAGGGAGTACTTTTATTAGGACCAACAAAAACACCAAAAACTAGTAACGAAGCTTTTGGATTCTGTAGGACTATTTATCGGGCAGTACTTGCTGTTTACCTGATCACAACATATCCCATCATCTGAACCATGTGCAGCCCTACTCCAGTAACTATACCTTAAAAGTTACAATATTTCTGCAGGGCACATGCTCTGAGGTTTCCTCAGCCTCATTTTTGTACAAGAGCCATGCATACTGTGCTCCATGTTAGGCAATGACTGACATCCTGGAGCTTTAGCATGAAGAACATTTGTAATGTTCAGTCCCTTCCTAAAAAGTTACAGTCACACTGCAAAAAAACACAAAAACCCTGAAATGACAACTTGTTAAGCTGTGCTACTAATCAACAAATCTGATACAGTATTAGGAATGGCAACACAGAGAAACCAGGTTCAAGACACTTCAGCCTCCTAGGACACTCTGTAACCGATCTCAAAGTGGCTGTTGTGGGAAAAGGAAATTACAAAAGGAAACTCAAGAGAGAGAGAGAGTAGAACTTGGCTACATTAACAAGTTCTAGTGCAGTTCTATGAACCTAAAAAGAGATCAAAGCTTCTTAGCGCACTGGATGAATTAATAACTCACCTACTGTAAGATGACTATAAAATATTGGTCTTCCTCAGTAGTATAGTCACAAATTCAGAAGTGCAGGGTCCCTCCACGAGACTTTCACACACACGTGTTCTTTCTTTCCTGAGCACATGTGCACATACATTCATAGTGCTCCAAATTGTGACTTACCTTAAAAGCAGCAGAAAGCAAAATTAAGATTTTCCCCTCTCTAGGGGGATGCAGTCAGTAAGCATCAGTAGGTGCCAAGTGGGGCTGCCGTTCTGCATTTCCTGGATTATCTGCCTGTTAGCATTGTCAAGCAACCCAAACATCTGCTAAAGTGCACTGCTCAGCAGTGAACCGAGTGGAACGGCTTCACGATGGTACACCCTTCCTTTCAGTGTTGTTCATACAGTATTACAAAGGGTACCGGGGTCCACACACAACTGGGAACGTTTGCTTTTGCTTTTCTGGTCTGTTTCCTCTGGCGTCCAAAATATAACATTTCCAAGTTCTGGCTGTAATGTGATTTGCTCCTTTCTCGTAATAGCCGTACCAGCAGAACTGAGCCATTGTAAATGGTTGTGCATTTTATTATACCGTATTTTTCGCACCATAAGACGCACTTTCCCCCCACAAAACGGGGTGGAAAGTCTGTGCGTCTTATGGAGCGAAGAAAACAGATTATATTGTCCTGTTTTCTTCTCCTGAAAAATTGGTGCGTCTTATGGAAAGGTGCATCTTATGGAGCGAAAAATACGGTATTTAGATTTTCTGTTTTGGTTGGTTGGTTTGTTTTATAATTTTAAAAACATTCAGCAAAATTGGCTAAATCAAGGCAGACCGGCTCAGGGAATTAGGAGAGTTGTAGTCTAAAAATTAGCACATTGTCTCTCTGATTTCAGCTGTCTGCTCTGTGCTGTTGAAGATGAAGGGCCCCCCAGAACAAGAAAGAGGTGGCAAGCAGCACCGCATACATGGCTCTCCACAGAGATTTGTCCTCAAAGCCCTCGGCCTGCCCTGAATGGGCAGATCTGTCCATTTGGCTTTCTCCCACCTCCTAGTACGTTTCAGCTGAGCTCTTTCCATCCCATTTATGGAGAAGTGTTGTGCACATTGGAAAGTACTTCTAAAAAAATATATACCTGAACAAAATGCTTGCCCATCCCTAAAACCCACTGAAGTATTCTGCTAGATAAATGGAAGAGATGCTGTTCTCTACATAGACACTTAGGTGCCACTTCATGAAACCCCTGATGTGAAATACTCTTCTGTGGAGTGCAGAAAGGTGGAAAGTGGCAAAAGGGGAGTATAAAGATGAGAGAGACAACCATCCGATGCCTTGCGGTCTTTTGCTTTTTATGCAGTGAGGTCTTAAATTAAACGAGATTTCGCAGATGTGTGCAGTGCCACATCTCAGGCAATTAAAGCTATTAAATAGATTCTTTCCCTCGTTCTTTGACAGCGTATCTGTGGAATCTGGGTTAACGCACTGAAGGCATTTGGGAGTGTTGCCACCCTTTTTAATTTTTTTCCCCTGGCTGGTGTTAACAGCAGTCATTTTTAATGATGACAGATCTTTAGCCGGCTTTCATGGGAAGAAGCTGCTTGTTTCAGTGTTTCTTCTCCTTGGCACTACGCTTAGAACCACCCAGCCATTTAAATTTTCTGCTGGCCAGGTTAGGAAAAGAATTCTACCTCATCCTTTGCATGGTGAAAGCAAAACATGGGGAAACTGGCGAGTCGTAATAGAGTTTAATTGGAGGGTGCTTTTTTTTGTAGAGAGAAGACTTTTTTTCTTTCTTATGCTAAAAAGTTATTTATTTATGATACCTTTGATTCCCTTGGTTCTGAATGTTTGGTTATAAATAAAAGCCAATTGATGATTACTCATTATTTATTTATTTATTTAAATTGATTATCACTAGCTGCCTGTTAGGAAAGTGTGAAGGCAAGAGGAGAAGGGGACGACAGAGGATGAGATGGTTGGACAGTGTCATCGAAGCTACCAGAATGAATTTGACCCAACTCCAGGAGGCAGTGGAGGACAGGGGGGCCTGGCGTGCTCTGGTCCATGGGGTCATGAAGAGTCGGACACGACTAAACAACTAAACAACAACAAAGCTGCCTTAAACATTTTTTTAAAAAAAATTAATAGAGCATTAAATTAAATGGCAATTGCTAAATACATTAAAGGGTAGAGGAAGAGAAGGGGGGAAGAATATAATTTCCATAGGATGTAGTGGAAATAGCAGGAGTTGGAAAATATTCAACAAATTCCTGTTGCACCTTCAAAACTGAATTTGTTTAAGTGAAGCCAGGAGTCAATGGGCCCATTTGTTTGTGTATACAGAGATGGGAAGTATCTGTGGAAGGTTCTCAGTCATCCAAGTGAGGTTATCTGGAAGTTGAGTCATAACTGGACTTCTTTCTTATTAGCTTGAAACATTTTGCTACTCATCCAAGTACGTAGCTTCTTCAGTCCGAGAACAGTTGGTAGGAGATCCCTGATATATCATCCATGATGGTTTCACTTCCTCCTAGTCTGAATAGCCTTATTATTTAAAGGATAAAGGACAGTTGTTTGATGACTAAGATGTACTCATTTTGGACAAGAAGTTAGGTGGTTTGAGAGAGGGGTCAGGAAGGCCATACATGTGCATATAGAAAATCCCTCACTCAGCAGGGGTGGAGCCCTTAGATACAATCTGTCTCCTATTTATCATGCTGCCCTTTCATCTGTCCCTAGAAAGATTAGGACCACACACACCAGAAAGACTACTGTTAATGACCTACAAGGATCCATGACAATGGGTGGAGAAGGACTGCAGAACTGGGATTTTCACTCACCCCCCCCCAGTCCTTTGTCTTCCTAAAGAGATAGGAAGTGTTACATGTTTGAGCTACCGCTCCACAAATGGCTATAGTATTCTGGAAATTATACTCTTAAGAAAGGAACTTTCAGCTTCTCCACCTGAACTCTGTACATTTGGCCAGCTAAGGTTTTGCAGGATAAGCTTTCAGTAGGAGTCCATGAAAAAAATGACTGGAGTAAACATTCCAATTCTCCAATTGCACACCCCAAACACTAAGCCTGCCAACTCTGTAGGTACCTTACCTCTCTTCAGTATTTGATGAACAGTGTCACAGTATCCATCTAGGATGTCCATCACTCTGTGGGAAATGGGCAGTTTGTTGCATCAGGTCCAGCAAACCTGCTAAGGAGCACTTTTTCCAAGCAGACGTTTAACCAATTGGAAGCAGCTGCTTGAGGCTATTCACAATTAATGAATCTAAATAGAGAGTACCTAAAATACTTAAGTGGAGAAATGGAAGGAAATTTGATTAGCAGTACCAATTAACTGAGGTTGGGAGATTTTTCTTTCTTTTGAACTGGAGCAACTTAGCCAGACATCTGACTTTTTAAAACCCAGAGTCTTTACTTTCCTGTTTTCTTATTAAATCAGATTTACTTATTATTTCTAAAACAGCTATCCTCTGAAGGCTACCTTTGTGCTTGTAGATGGCAGTGAGTATGCTAAAGATATCCAGCTGAGAACATGGTGGAATGTCCTCATAGATCTTTACTTGACATTACATACATTTCAGGTGGGCAAGGTGTGCCTGTGGACCATTTGTGGTTCCCATAGGCTTTCCCCCCCCACACCTCCCATGCTTAAAACACACACACACACATTTGGCAAAAGGGAAGAGCTATTTTGCTCTTGTTTTCTGCTCTTAGGCCTCTTCCCTAACCCTACCCTGCCCAGTAGTGGTTATTTGGGGCAATTTCCAGACCTGCTGGAGCCCTTATTGGAGGCTGACAGCTGGAATATGGACCCTCTTGCCCACCCCAGTTGTACACTATACAGAAACTCTTCTCATTCATCGGCTTTACCCATCTCAGTAACTATGATGCCCTGATTTCTCCATATATATGCTTTTTACTGAGACAATTCTTTTCAGGATAGCTGAAGGGGAAGATATTAAACTCCCCTCCCCAAATGCTGTGGTTCTGATTTGAATCAGGAAGTGTTTTTAACTTTGAGCAGGGAGATCTATCTTCATTCACAGTTCTTTTGCCATTGTATATTGTCTTGGGGGGGGGGCAGTAACATGTTCAACCTGGACTAAAGAGTGCCTGAATATCATAGGGCTAGCTAATGCTGACTTGAAGACGGACTGAATCAGAAATAACAACCTAAGGGTCTCTCACAACTATGGTCAAAAGAACTAATAAATGGTTGATATGCTTGTCTCCTTTCGTCCTTGCATTAGTTGATGTGAGGAGGTCCATCTGTATTGTTACACCTTTACACCTATAGCTGAATAGTAAGAAGCAAGTGAGTTATTGTGATTGGGTTCTTTTGAAAGAGTGGGCGGGCCTGTAGTTCCGGCGGGAAGAACTGACAGAGACGAAGCGACGGGTGCAAACAACGGTTGTTTATTGTCCTTAACTCCAGGAATTCCCAAACCAAATGGATCCAACATTTCTACCTCTGGCAACAGCTTATAACTTTTAACTTTAACATTTTCAACATTTCTAGTTTCTTTTACATTCTCTTCGCTCCAAGGATAGAGCTGGTTACTTGGCTCTGTAACGACGCGCTCAGTACTGCACCCCTCGGGATCCCTCCAATCTGGGGAGATAGGGACTGGTACCACAAGGGATCTCCTTCTTCCCCGAACCCAGAATAGGAGATGTTACTTCCCATTTCCATCTCTCACTTTGTTCACCGACCACTTTAAGATGTTGACCGAGTGGGATGGGCAACAGTCTCCTCCCGTCATCGAATTAGGAAAGTCTTTTACCAGTTTCGCGATCCTATCTCTTTGCTCTCCAGTCTCATCTGTCTGCACACTTCTTTCTCTCTGCTCCTTCTTCCCCCCTCTCTCTTCACTCTCCTCCTTTATATCATCCCATCTCCACCCTCCAAACTCCTCCCTCGCCTGTCTCTGTTTCTCTTCCACCAGAAACACTTCCACTGCTTTCATAACTCCTGTTCCTTCATCATCCAACTTTATCAATTCCCCTACTGCACCATCTCCATGTTCTTTCTTTGGTTTCTTCATGGAGGGTGGCACACTTCTGTTCTCCTGTTCACAGTTATCTATCTGGCTGTGGACCCAAATGTTGGGACTTCGATTCCCAGCTGGGCATCCCAGGAGAACAGCCAACCTTTATAGCCTTGGGCATGCTCCGCAATCCAAGGGCAGTCCCAGAAGAAGAAAACAGTAAACTATTTCTGACTATTCTCTTCATAGAAAACCCTGGAAAGAGTCTTCATAAGTTGGAATTGACTTGACAGCACAATAGTTATCTTTGTGTTGCAGAAAGAGAATTAGAGGAATAATGTATGAAAAGTAATTAGACTTGTGTCTCAGAAAGGGTAGCTGTGAATATCTAAATAAATCAGTTACAAGTAGTCTTGGGATGCTTTAGGATAAGGATATAATAAGGAACAAAAGTCAGAGAATCACATCGAGTTGTGTCATTTCTGTGATGGAGTGGCTTCCCTCGCTGAAGCTGTTAGAGACCCAATGCTTCCCCAATGCACTCTAAAAAACTGGTCTGAAAGACTAGGAAGATGTAGGGGAGGGGGGGAAAGGGACAGAATTGGTAGATTTCCCTTAGCACAAAATTGGATTTAACTTAGAGTTAGCTTGGCCAGCATACCATATTTTCACGTGATTTCTCTGTATCTTTATGCTGCATTGATTTATTCTGCTCCTACTAACTGTAAGTAAAAAGATTCCTCCAAAATTTATGGGAAAAGTGGAACTGTTCCTCCTATTCTAGAAACAGATGTACAATTCAGATTTCAGCAGAAACTTCAAATGAAATAACCAGTGTTCAAAACTTAGATGCTATTATCTGTTCCTTTCTTAGCAATCAGATCACACCTTGTAGTAATATAGAATCCTTTCTTGCAAAGCTCTCTGCTCCTCACGTTAAGAACATCTTGCTGTCCCCAAATAACTGAATTTGGCTGCAAGAAATATAATGAGACATACTTAGAGGAATTTTCTTGCTAAGGCAACACATATGTTGGACGAAGAGCAGACTTAGTAATGGAAATATGTTTTGGAATCATAGCATGAAAATAAAGAAAGAAAAAAAAAACACCATCACTAATTATCTGGGAGAGTTCCATGATCTAAGAGCCAACAGAGACATGACGCCATAGATCCGTTATTTGATCTTCTGACGGTTATTTTGTGTTTTTCCACCCCTGAAAATAAAGCATCTGCAGAAATCTCAGGTTTTTATTAGAGCAGCTTATACCCTGTCTTATTTTTTAACCTGGCAATTTTTGAGATGTTCGGATTTGTAAAAATGGTACAGAAGAGCTACAAGAGTAGAATCATCCCAGTCAAACTCAGAGCCTCCAAAAGCATTATGAGGCCCTGTTCCAGTCATGGGCCATCAATGTCAGATGTGTTTCAGTCCTATCAAGGAATCTTCAGACGATACCCCACATTCTGCCTATGCAGATCCATGAAAGAAGATTTCCTTTTGTTACTAGCAGCCCATTCCATGTCTTAGGCCAGGATCCAAAGAGCTAAAGTTAAGAATTCCATACTGCTAAATGGGTTTGGGAATTATTATTTATTGAGCAGCATCATGCTAGGATCCCACCACAGAATGAACAACTGGGATTTGCAATTGAGGCAGGTAAGCTACTACAGTATTTGCTCCTGAAAGTTGCATTTACAGTAACTGTGGGAACAAATGGCAATAGCAATAAAAGTGTGGTTTTCAGAGACCTTGGAGGTAAGTAGGTGCCAGTAACTACTTGCCTGCAATTAGTTCTGTTTCACAGTGCCCAAAATATAGCTACACCAACAAGTTATAGCTCCACTCCTTTTGAGGTGTAACTATCCTTTTAGTTACTTCTACAGTTAGAAAGGTATGCCCTCTCAATAATGGAGGAATATGGATGGCAGTGGTGCTGACTTTTTTATTGTGCTATCAACCAGTTTTCTTGAGGATATCAAGGCAACAGTGAGGTAGACAAAAGAGGTTTTGTGCTACAGGACAGCAGATTGATTTTTAAAGAAGAACTAGTTTAGTTACTTTTGAGAAATAAGAAAGTAAATTGATTTTAAAGTGCTTCACTATAATTATGATTAACCACTACACTGGAGACTTTAAAGCTTATAACTCAGTGGTTCCCAAACTTGGCACTGTGGCACTGTGAGATGCCAGCAAACCAACCCAGGAGCATCACGGAATCTCTCATCCTTCCTCCTCCTTTCCTCCCCCTTCTCCCAAAATATCGTATAGCACTTACTTCCATTTTCTCTGATGTCTCTGCATGGTGGAGAGAGGGAACCCTGGCCCAGTCTTGCCAAAGGACTGGGTTTCCTGTCCTTCTGTTTGCAAGGAAGGCTTTCCCCTACTCCCCCTCCGCAAATGCAGCTTCCCCATTTTATTGGAAGGTGCTTTACTTGGAGATGTCAGGGCATGAGTGGGTTTCCATTAAGCCACCTGTATATAGCATAGTCTGTGGTTCCATCTAGTGGCTAGTATTGGTAATACACTTTGGGAATATGTATTTCTTGTGTTTTGGTTTTTTTAAAAAAAATTAAGGCTGTGGATAAGTGAAACAACGGGTACTGATCCTGCAAATACAGAAGTTCTACTGTAATGGGGAGCCACAGTCAGTGGCCAATACATCAAGGGAAATGTGAGTCAAAATGTTTTGGAAACCACTGCTATAATTACTTCTTAAAGCAACTTTCAGAGCTCTGGAAAGAAATTAGAAATAAGTTAAAAATTAGCAGGAAATTAGTGAGCTATAAGGCGTAATAGATACACTCCCATTTTCTCATCCTTGAGTTGTTCTAAAAACGAGGAACCAATATGAGATTTTTTGCTTTAACATGAGAATGAAAAGACCAGTGGATTTTTTTTTTTGTTGGCCTCACCACATCTTTGCATAGAATGTATGTTTTGCACTAAAAAACTTTTATTGTGCAACACACATACACACAAGCTTTTCTGCACAAAGTACAAGGTTGTTTGTGCAAAGGAGGCAAAGAAAAATCCATACATTGGCTGAAATCCTGTTACAAAGCTCTGTCTGTGCAATGCTGAAGACAACAAATCACCAGTGTTTAAAGAAGATTCACTGCTGATGAAAGATTGTTCTGCGGGGTGCACACAACTCATACACAATGCAAGGAAGTCACACACATCTTGAAATCCTCAAAGGAAGTCCTTGATAAGTGTTGGTTTGTCACTCCTGCTGACATCACCTCTGCCCACAAGGCGCTGCAGCCCTCTTTACCTGAGGTGGACATTCAGTCAGCAGCAACTTTTAATGGAAGATTCAAATGCAAGAGTGTGAGGAAACTATTATTTATGGTGGCATCTTTTACTTTTTAATAGAATGCTAACAGATGTATTTCAACTGGCAAAGTCAAAAGTTCCTAATTAATCAGAGGTGCCAGCTCAGTTGCCCCATAAGACCAGCATCAGTTTTTAAGATCCTAACCCATGGAAAAGGCTCCCTTGGGGCCATCAGACACTGAGGGAGAGGGCACAAAGTTCCAGGAAGTGAGAGGATGCTCAGCCATGTAAGGCCTTCTCTGTTTCCCACTGTGATACCCTTCATATGCACACAGAGAATAAAAGTACACCAACTGATGTCTCTCACTAATCCACATTAGATTTCTTTATGTGCCTGTTTCTAAGTTGCCTGACCACAGATATGCTCGGTTCGTCCCAAAGGACATTTACCTCACAAGTGCAGTCAATGTTGGTTACCACTGTGAGATTTTTCACTCCTGGCAGAAAGCAAAAAGACCAGCATGTTCTGGCAGGAGCAGCAGCATATTTTTAATTTGCTTAATTTCAGAGTTTTTAACGCAAAATTCAACAAATTTTTGCTCAAAAATACTTCTGCAAATTCGTTGTTGAGTTGGGGAGTTCTTCTGGTGCAAAAAAGTGTCATAATGACAAAAATGTATAACATTCTCATGATCTTCCTCAGTGGGAAGAAAACATTCAAAATTTTTCATTCTCATCTGCAAGAATGAAATAAATGAATATTATATCCCTAATGAGAACTTAAAATTAGGATTTCACCTCCTTAAATTTAGTAGAGAAAATCTGAGATTAAATTACTGGAGAGTGGTAAAGGTTCCCCTTGACATTTAGTCCAGTTGTGTCTGATTGTAGGGCGCGGTACTCATTCCCGTATCCAAGCCGAAGAGCCAGCGTTTATCTGAAGACAGTTTCCGTGGTCACGTGGCCAGGGCGACTAGACACAGAATGCCATTACCTTCCCACTGTGGTGGTACCTATTTATCTACTCGCATTTATATGCTTTCAAACTACTAGGTTGGCAGGAGCTGGGACAAGCAATGGGAGCTCACTCCATCGCATGGATTCAATCTCACGACTGCTGGTCTTCTGACCTTGCAGCACAGAGGCTTCTGCAGTTTAACCCACAGTGCCACCACATCCCTTATAGTGGAGAGTGGGTGGAAGCTAAATCAATAGATTTGCCTGTCTAGCCAATGGAATTTCAACCCTGTGAAAGTCTGGCTTTGAACACCTGTGTTATCAGCCATGTTTGTGGTGCAGAGTTCTTGTTTCATAGCTGTCAGGTATAACATGCTCCATTCCATGAGGAGAATAGTAGTAACTAATGAATTTTGCTTTCTGTAGATGGCTTAGAATTGTGCTTGCCACATTTCAGAAAAGAACTATCCAGGACTCACGAATTTCTTCATCAATTCTATAGAAAGAAAGAAAGAAAAAAGATTTAAACTATTAAAAAGGTTGGAGAAAGCAAAACAGATTTAACCATCCCTAATCCTCACATACTTTCTGGATGACCTTGGGCAAATTACTGTTTCTTTGTTCTGAGGATAAAAGGAGGTGGGTCACATACATTGTTGTAAGATCCTTGAAGGAAGAGGAAGATTTTAAAATGTAATTAAAGAAGCAAAGGTACAGTAGGTTTAGAACTTCAAAGTTTGAAGAATATTGCCTTAAGGTCAAATTCATTAGGCTAATTGAGTCAAGACTGAATAAAGTCTATTCAGCCATTCCTGACCTTTCTCTTCCTGTGTGTGTGCGCGTTTGTGGTTTTTATTGCTCTTTATCTGCGCATGCCCTTGTTCAGCAAAACCTTGCATCTGCCAGAAGACTCGACCTGTGCATCTCTGTGAATAGCAACTAGCCTTGGATGTTTGCCTGGTGCCCACTTTTTGAACAGCCGTACGCCTGTGGGGAGGGCAGCAATTTTGAACGCCAATTCTCCTAATTGTTTCCCCTCCTTTCAGCTGCATCGGAACAAAATGTCCAGGCTTTTATGGGCCATCTTCCCCTGCTTCCCATGCTACAGAGAGAAGGCTGTGAGCAAGATCATTATTGTGTGATAAATCAGCCAATAAACTTGCAGGCGCTGTATTGTCAAAGTGTTTGGGCAGCTCCTGTTTCTTAATGACAGCTGCCTGGCATGGAATGCTCTAATTATCAACTCAAGAGAGGGAGTTCAGAGAAATTTGGCGGGGGAGGGGGGTAATGAAATGGATGCTTAGGTGTGGATAGCACCAGTAACTATAGAAACTGTCATTTGTCTTGCTCTCGGACCAAAATTGTATTAAGGGATCCAGCTGAATCATCCCATGTGCTAAGATTCAGGTTGTTCCCTGTCACCTAGTCTCATAACTAAATGTCTACCTTTATGGTGTGTGCATTCTTTCTTGCCATAAAGACCTGACATCATTGCAAAGTTAAATGTCTGACATCTGCTACACTCCCAACCTCAGCGCTTGTAACCCCTTCTACATTTAGCTTGGAGACACTATAGTTCAGCGGTGAAGCCCAGGTGAAAGGATCCTATGGTCAAGAATAGTAAATTGTGGTAAATTCTGAAGTACAGGAGCTCATCATCACAATAGCTATGATAACATGCCCAAAGAGATGCTCAAAATGCAAGCAGCTAAGTTGTTCAGTATCAACAATAAGTTTTAGCAGGTTCCATCTCCACCAAGTCTTTTGTCAAACAGCTGAGCCTTAATTGCCCATTTGAAACCAAGATACTCCAAATTGTTTTACTTCTAGGCAGCTTTTCTCCCTGAGAGGAGATTATGGTAGATGATGGTATCTAAGAATATAAAGAATGCTTTCTCAGTTGTTTGCTGTCATCCATTTAGATAATGTTGACTTGATGAAATATCTTGAAGCAAGGCAAGGAGCATTTCCCCCCCTCATGCAGATCTCCATAATATAATGCAAACTCTCTGTGCACAAATATAGTCTCCCTTCCCTTTTGGAAACAAAGCATACACATGTGGTGCAGAAAACAACTGGCTGATTATTTTGCTTAGCATGTATTATTGTATTGTTTACATTCTTTGCACAGTTATGTTTTGTTAGCTTTTTTTAAAAAAAAAACCTATCATTCTTGTTTTGTTACTAAGAGTGCCACAGAATATCTTACCTTCTTTCAGAGCAAGGAGAACAATTTTGTGGTTCATTATCTCGCATGTGAAGATGAGTCATGTATAGACTTGTGATCCCAACATTGTACCTGCTAGTCAAAATGTTTCAAAGCTTTGACCTTGTGAGGCCTGACTACACCACCCCATGGATGGTCAATAGCTAAGCTTTTTAAGGTAAAGGACCTCAAGTGGTCGATTCAGGGAACAATGCTACTCAGCGCTGGGTAGCCATTGTTCATCAAAGTATCACCAAAGTACATAATATTATGTACTTATATATTATCAAAGCATAGAGTAGCTGTGTATATTTTATTTGCTTATTACATTTCTACCCAGACTTTCCACTAAACGATAGTGTTTACAAACTTTTAAAAGAATAATAACAGATAACATCACATTTAGCTAAAATATTGTAAAATAATATGTCAGCTCACCTAAAAAACCCATCAAAATTAAGCAAATACATCAAAAATGAGTAAAATCAGCAAAAGATACCAAGGTGTTTTTACTTTCTTCTCAAAAGCAGTCAGCGTGGAAACAGATTGCAACTTGGAAGGCCATTCCATGGTCTAGGAGCCACATTTACTTGATAAACGGGCTTCTAAAATTGTTGATATTTTTAATAGGGCCTCTCCTGACACTCCTAATGTATGGACAGGCTCATAACAAGGCAGGTGTTCCCTTAGCCAGGTAGAGACCAGCATCTTGAATTGAGGTTGGTAAGCAATTGCTAACTAGTGCAGTTCTTTCAGTATTGGGATCATATGATCGTGAATGATACCAGGCACCAGATAGAGGCCTAGCTACCACATGTTACATTAACTGAAAATGTTGGACCCTCTTCAAGGATGGCTCCATGTAGTAGTCAAAGTGTGATGTGCTGTAACTAAGGCATGGATGAATGGAAAACTTTTGGCTCAAGGGCAGGTTTCTTTAAGAATGGTTTTATTACAGTTTCTTTTAGGCAGGAAGAGATCAATCCTTCCTTTAAGAAAGTATTTGTCCCGCTCCTTAGCCATTGCATCAGTTCCACCATGGCAGATTAGTTAGAAGGAGCAAGGATTGAGAGAGCAGGTGATAGCACTAACCATGCCAAGCGCACTGTCCACATCCTCCAGATCATCCTCTGCTAGAAAGACAAGTGGTTGCCAAAGTTACATCAACGTGACTTGCCTCAATACTAGAGTCCAAGTCAAGGTAGATTTGATTCATCTTGTCTGCAAAGCACATGGTAAACTGTTCACGGTGAGGAACTCATTGTTCTGTCTCTCAATGCCCAGTACCCGGGTAAGGGAGGTCTTGCACAGGGTGGGAAAGCACTGTTGGTCTACTAGGTGCAGAAGCAATAGTATAAGAGAGACATAGGCATAGGCTTTCTTAGTAGTCTTGCCTATGCAGTATACGATTTCAGCCATCTTCCAATGTTGTTCTGGCCTCTGGCCTTTTTCTTTCATTGCTCTCAGCTCCCTCTGGAACCAGAAAGCTGACCCAGCTCTGTAGGTAGAGAAGGCACTTAGCAGCAGTATTTTAAACTGCCCTTCCCATATTCCACCAATCAATCAGTGCTTCGACAGTACCATCGATAAACAAAGTAGAAAGCTTCCCCAAGTGCATTCAAGAAACCATTAGGATTCATCAGGCACCTGGAGCAAACTCTTAATCAGTCCACCACCCCTACAGAGGTTCACACCAGATGCCAGTCTAAAATTAGCCAGCTAGTGATCTGTCCATGGCAACAGAGTCATATGTAACCCCTCCACCTTCAGTTCACAATTTTCACCAGACAAATATATCAGACCTGAAGTATGCCCTGCCACATGAGTGGTGCCAACCACCACCTGGAACAGGGTCATGGTGAACATGTAATCCTAAGCAACTCCTAGCTGAGCAAATTCAGTATGAATGTTGAAGTCACCCAGAACAAAAAGCCTGGGCTCGTCCAGCACTGCACCAGAAATTGCTCCCAATAGTTAAAGGAGGGGAACTTTGGGAAGCAGAGTAGATGGTATGCCAACAGAATCCCAACACTACCTTGGTCACCGAGCCACAGCAGCGCCATCTCAAAATTGGTTGACTGCTGGATGGAACATATGGTTCGTAAGACTGGATGTTTGTAGACTGCAACCTTTCAACCATCCAGCCTGGCCTTGTGTACCATTGAATAGTTTAGTCTACAGAGGAGGGTGAGACAGACTCCCTCTCAACCAGATCCCTATGATACAAATCAAGGCAGCACCTTCATCCAGAATCAAATCCTCTACAACTGAAGATTTTTCTGCAACTGACCTGCCATTAAAAAGAATCCTTAAGCTTGATGGTCTCTGCCTTTGTCACACAGCTCCTTTGGCTAGATTCCAAACTGATAGAAGGGAAAGACAACCAATGGTCTGGCCTCCTTTCCTTCTAGCGGCCCACTTGAAATCCTCACCACATCTCCTGCATTTCCCCCCTCCCTACTCTTTCAGACACATTTTCTTGGCTTGTTGCAGTAGTAGGTTTCTTGCACCAGCAGGGGCTTGGAATAGATAATCTTTGAGTTCCATTTTTAACTTCCACTTATAGCATGTGAAAAGAGAAGCAGTTAGTGGTTTGCATAACAGCCAAGCCATGTGCCTGGCCCAGTATTTTAACCATTAAAGCCGTATAAGTAGGTAGTCATGCAAGTGAGTCCACCTGCGCTGCAAGATGGCGGTCGTGCTCCTCAGCTTCCGCTGGTCAGGGAAGTAGTTGCTTCCCTACCTCACATGCTCAGTTGCACAGTGGATGGCAAACAGTGTGAGAAAAAATGCTTTGTCCCTACGCACAAAATTCATCCCTACAGAATTTTGACCTAAGTCTTCCTTATTTCTGTTTGCAAAAGATGGGAGAAGAGGAGAGGGCACCCTAAGATACTACAGAAAAAATAGTGAAGGATCCAAGATGTGAGTCCATCAACAAGAAGTTTCTTTGGCCGGCAGTAATGCAAACTCTGTTGGCAAGATTGCTCTGTCTTGTGTTATTTCCCTTCTCCCTTTTTTTTTTTTTACCTCAGAGCAAGAGTGTAAATCATATTTGCTAGAGTGAAATATCTTTATCTCCGCCGTTGAATGGAACAGACAGAGTAAGTGGCAGTTTAATTTAAGAGGAGCAAGTGATGGGAGTAGGTTGGATTTAATTAAAAGAGGGACATATTTTATCTTCCTGGATTATGTGAATTTCCTTCTCTCCTTCCAGATTTTTTGTTGTTGTTGCAGTGCAATAAAGGGGAGCAGCTGGTAAAGAAATTGGAAAAAGGATGTGACAAGAGATAAACACAGTCTGTTTTTTTCCTCCTTTTAATTTATTTCCTGAAGCAGTGGTGTTCAGAATCAGTTTCTGCAGAGCTCAGTCAGTCCTGATGATCAGAGACATCCCAGGACGACGGATGCCCCTGATCCCTTTGGAAATGAATGCATTCTCCCCTCTTAAACTTTTCCGTCTTAACCCACAGAGCTGTTTAACTGTGATTTGAACAACCCCATTCTCATGTTTCTTCTCCAACTGCTTTTAGCATAAGTACATAAAAAAGAGACCTACCAGATCAGAGCAAAGGCCTGTCTAGTTTTCCATCCTATTCCTTCAATAGCCATCTATGTCTCCTGAGAAGCCAAAGAGTTCCTAAGCAATTGGCATTTATTCAGAAGCATGATTTCTCTGATCCAGGGGCATACAGCCATCTTGACGAGTAGCCAATGATAACTTTATGATGCGAGAATTTGCCCAATCCCTCCTTTTAGCAGTTGCAAGTGATCATCACCACCACATCTTGGATTTGTAGAAAATTGCAGTAGTTATAGGTGCTTTCACATCAACACAGTTTAAACTTTTCAGGGAAGGATTGTTGGGGTTTGTCTGCATGGCCTACTTACACTGGTTTTGTACCAGTTTGACTTTCGCCCTGTCTATCAAATAATCCTGGTAAATATCATTTGGCAACATTTTAAAAAGAAACCCAAACATGCTGTTTCTTGTGTTTGAGCTCAGTTACGCTTGGAAAGAAACCTGCTTTTGAATTAGGGTTAACATGTTTCGATTAGATGTTTCAAATGCTAACTACATGATGCACAGGGGAGTATGGATTTGTTTTGATGGAAAGCATTTTTTTATCATTAATCAAAGCATTTTAATCAACTGCTTGAGGGTTCATTTGTTATAGCTCGCTTGTGAAAGCAATTTCTTTTGAATGGTTTTGGCAATATGTTAACACCTCTGACATAGTAAATTGTGTCTGTGGGGTTTGTTAGGTATTGGATGTCAGGATCATGTTTTTCAGGTTGCAGGGTAATGGGGGGCATAAATATTTTCAATATCTATTTTTTTAAAAGTTTAAGTGACATATTGTATAAGTGTTTATGCAATGTAGCAGTACATTTGAAATATTTTTTTAAAAAATTAGGAGTTCCCCTGCTGCTGCACCACCCCCAAAGCAGCCACACCAGCAGAGTAGTTTTCAGGCATGGAGAGGAGGTTGCTGTCATTTAAAAAAAAAATTACTGAAAGGGGAGTCTCTGATCGGCTTCCAGACATCTTCCTCCCCTCTTTCTCCCCATCCTGCCTCAACTTCGTAGGAACACCTATCTGTGGCAGGCTTGCAAGAAATGGAGGGGAAGAGGGAGAGAGAAATGCTGGCGAAGGAAATCGTAAGAGGTAAGTCAGGAAGCACCTTCCACAGGACTCCAATGGGATTGATCAATGTGTGCAGTGTGGGAGCATATGTCCGCGTGTATCTGTAATACTAAACTAGTGCTATTCCATTTTGAAATAAATAAAAAAATTAAACAAATATTAAAAATAACATTGCTTCAGTTGTGGTGAGTGCCTGTGAGAGGCAGTGAGTTCCTCGGATTAACCTAAAACTAAGCTTAACACTGGATTAAAGTTGTCCCAAGGGGATGCACACAGCAGCACAAAATTCACATGATTACCATGTGACTTTACACCAATTTGAAAAACCATGACCCATAATCCAATGTATCTCACTAATGCAATTGAATCCTTTGTTAGTTTTGGTTTTCTCTTTGGATTGTTATATGTCGATGTGTCATTCTTTGTTCAGATTTGATTGACTGTTGGGTTTTTGGGAGAGAGGGATGTGCTTTAGGTTACACACCATTTGTGATTTTAGTGTTGTGAGGATGAAAAACAGGGGCTGCTGAGTTGGGTTTTTAAAATGCATTATTGTACCTTATTGCACTGATAAGTATCGGAGGGGTGAGGGATGTGTAGTCCTCCAGATGTTGCTGAACTACATCTCCCACCATTGGCCATGCTGTCTGAAACTGCTGAAAACTGGGATTCCATCAACATCCACATATTCTTCACCCTTGCAATATAGTAAACTGTTCTTCACAAACTCCTGTTGCTCCTCTCTCCTCCCATTAATGGATTTCTAATCATGTTGTATTTTATTTTTCAGTTGTCCAGCACATCAAGAGACACAATATTGTTCTCAAAAGGGAACTGGGAGAAGGAGCCTTTGGAAAAGTCTTCTTGGCTGAATGTTATAATCTGTGTCCTGAGCAGGACAAAATTTTAGTTGCAGTGAAGGTAAAAGGAACACGTGTCTACCATGATTGTAATGGTTGCAAATTGTAGTTATTTCCATTGTTATCTATCGTAATTGTTCCTGTACAAGAGAAGTAGGCAAGAGATTTGACATATTTAATGCTCCAGGCCATTTTTTCACATACACCCAGAAGCATCCCCAGACAAAAATAGAAGCAAATTTCATTCTGGAGGCCTCCAGGAGCAGAAGAAAAATAAGCTATTTCCAATCTCTGTGCCAATAGCGGCACAAATTGGGCTCCCAGAGTCCTGAGCTTGCTTATTCCTACTTGTTGGAGTGCTGCCAACAAACTTTGAGAAGCAGAGCAGCGATGGGGCACTACAACAAAATTGTCCCCAAGACTTGTTAACATCCAGAAGCTTAGCTTCATTTTTGGATGGTGAACATCTCCTCCTTTATCTGAGGCAGCAAAAAGCTGGGTCATTCTTAAAGTGTTCCATCTCTTTCAGCCCTACAAAACAGATAAAAAATGTTCCACCAAGGGGAAAACATCTTCCAAGCATTTTGTGTATTCATCTTCTTCTGAACTGTGAACATGATGTTAGTTGATGTTATTTTGAGGCAATGCAATCTTGATGAACTTTCTTCAGCAAAAACATAGAGAGATGGTATGGAGGTATAATGTTGTGCCCATTGGCTTCAGTTTTGTGCATTCATTAAAAGGTCCAAAAAAAAGACCCTACATATTCATGAGGACCCTTGTCTTCCACCCTATTCCCAATCATATGAAAGAGCTGTTGGATGTACGCTTAGAGAGCTCCTTTCTTGTCCTATGATGAATGCACACAAGACATGGGAAGAAGCCTGGGCATTACCTGGTTACCTCCCCCTCCCCACATCAGCACGTTTTGTGAATACAGCTTGAAAGGACGAGTGGGACTAAAGGGTGTGAGACTTGACAGATCTGGAGCTCTTTCTTTGTAGTTAGGTTTTAGCTCTCTCGCTCTCGCTCTCTCTTGTTAACACAATAATTGTCACCTTGATATAGAGATGAAATGTAAGAGTGCAGGTGATGCGAATCTCTTTCACACACAATGTATAATCACACCCATACACACACACACACACACACACACACTCTGAGGCTACAGTCCTGTCTATATGCCACTTCACTTAACAGGAAGTGAGCCCCCGAGATTTTAATGTAAGAATGAAAAACAACTCTGTTCATTTCACAGTTAACACAAACTTATAACTCAAAGCATTATATACACTGAAAACAGAATTATACAGCTATACTCACACTCTTGAATTTTGTTATGCAGTTCTTCAGTCAAAAAAGTGCACATATATGTTGGCAAAAATTGTGTATATAATCAGCATCAGCAGCATCTTAGAACTGCAAAGCTGGAAGGGACCCTGTGGATCATCGCGTCCAGCCCCTGTCAAGGAGACACAGAGGGGAATTGAACATCCAACCTTTGGCTCTACATATGCCGTGAACCACTGAGCTATCCAGCCATTATATTAGTGAAAATAACATACAAATGTATATTGTATTTGGGAAAATGCATAGAAAAGGACATATATCAGACAACATTATGTAGAAAAATGCATGTTTGAGCAGAAGGCGACATGAACATGTACACAGAATTTGGGGCCAACTTAAAAAAATTCCTAACTGATGCAGAAATATCATAGAACAGACATACAGTGGGAAATATGAGGGACTAAATGAAGCAATAATTGGCAAATGTGTTTATCTTTTGAACAGTGGAACTAATTTCTGAATAAAAATATATGCTGGGCTGGAAATTGAACTGTGATTCTAGGCGATATTCCACCCTCCTTTTATACAAAAGAATAATTTGGTTGGGGGGAGCTTCATTTTTCCCAGCCGGAATGGGCACTTTGTGACTAATATTCCATTGTAGTAAGGTTTTCAGCAGAAAGGAATCTGAGTAAGTTGCCCCCAGAAGGAAGCATAATCTCACTTAATGTTCAAGTATTGTCACATTTTCTTTTCATTCATTGGATCTTTGACATGCCTTCTTGTTGGTTGCTGGGCAACCCAGATGAGTATTGTGTATGCATGTTAGGAAATAGCAGTTATTGTGCCCTGTGGGAAGACTAAAATTTGAAATGAAGTGCTGGGCAATGTGTCGGGGGTGGGGAGGCAGCAAATATTCTCAGCTTCTATCAGTAAATAACTTTATAAGTAAGTAAAGGTAATCAAAACATTTGGTTTTAGGGGGGAAAGAGACCAACAGACACAGAACCTTGTTTTTGCCATATTTGTTATACTTCTGGTTTGTCTGGAAAGAGTCCGGTTTGGTTGCAGGAATTCTGGAACCAGGTTGTGGGAGCAGATTTTTCACTAGAACTTCAGTGACTTATAAGCTCACCGTTAGCCAACTAGCATTCAGAGATGGGAAAGGTTACCTTATGAACAAAAACCATCCATGCTGCATGATGTAGTCATCCCATTCTGGGAGCTGTAGTCTGAAAAAGTTTCCTCTCTTTACTAAAAGCAAATAGATGGGAATGTTGCCACTCAGTGAAAATGGCTTCTCAAACATCTTTAGGCTACTTTGTGTGACTTAAATGGCAAAGTGTGTGGGAAGTATTATTTTGCAAAATGTTCTCCAAGGGGGAGGAGGAATTATCCAAGAGTTTCTCAGGAGTAGATATCACCAGTGTTCAGGTGGCAGCAGAACACCTGGGTTCCCTCCCCCCTGAATATCCATCCATCCATCCATCCATCCATCCATCCATCCATCCATCCATCCATCCATCCATCCATCCATCCATCCATCCATCCATCCATCCATCCATCCATCCATCCACCCACCCACCCACCCACCCATCCATTCATTCATGCTGTGGCCATTGTGTGGGTCGCCCAGCCCCTGTTTTTCATCCTCACAACACTGCAAATGTAGAAGCATTCCAGGGTACTGTGTGGTAGGATAGGGAGCTGGTACAGTAAAACTGTGGCAGGGGATATTCAGAGAATATTTAGCAAACTGGCCCCCTTTTCTGAAAGGATGAGAGGAAGGTTTATGATTCCCCCCAAAAAACCTCCAGAAAATACCAGACTCTCTCTAGAATAAAACATTTCCCTCTATGGGCCTGCCCAGGCATTAAAATCACCAGTGGATGCCTTTCTCTTGGTCCCACCACCTTCACAGATGCACTTCTCTGTCACTGCTCCCAGATCCTGGGACTCCATCCAATGAGAAACCTTCCTGGCCCCATCTTTGCTGTTCTTCCACAACCCATTTTGGTGGATTCTTTTTCTTTCTAGACGCTAAAAGATGCCAGTGATAATGCCCGCAAAGACTTCCATCGAGAGGCAGAACTACTGACAAACTTGCAGCATGACCACATTGTGAAGTTTTATGGAGTATGTGTGGAAGGAGATCCTCTCATCATGGTCTTCGAATACATGAAGCATGGGGATCTCAACAAATTCCTAAGGTAAATATCTAAAGACTCTCTTGTGATGTAGAGGGCCCAATTATCAAATCCTGGATCAGTTTAGGTTGTGCTGAACAGAGTCATTTTGAGGTATGTTGTTTGGAGCAATCCTTGCACCAGCTTGCAAGGATCAGTCACATCACACTTCAAGCTACCTTGTTTAGCATGATCCAGACCAATGTTCCTTCCCTTTAAAGAGAAAAGCAAGCAAAAATAAAATCCCCTTCTGTCTTCTCCTCTGTGCTTTCCGTAAGCCACTTCATCTTCCATTTCTTTTTAATTGTTGCTTACTGATGCAGCACATCAGCAATGCATTGAAAGGTCTTTTTGAAAAGACCTTTCAAAGCACCACTGATGCATTAGCAACAGTTTAAAAGAAATGGAAAACCTCCTGTTTCTTCCTCTTCACAGGGGATTGGGAAGCAAACTTTTCATTTCTCAAGCTTATTAAGTAGCTTTAGCAAAGGGACAACTTAAATTTTGTTTTGATTCCAGTGACTGCACAGGCTAGAAGCAAAACAAAATAAAGCAATTCTCTCTGCACCAAAACAAACAAACCCTGTAGCCCATGAGAAAGACCCAAAAAGTTGTGGGTAGGCATCAATCAGTGATGGGGTTGTTGGCAATGGCACATTTGGGCTCCAGGCAAAGGAGTGAGCGAGCTCTCCCCAGCCCAGAACAAATTGTGGAACGAATGCCCATCTAGTTGAACTCTAACTTGCAAAGGAGTATTTGTGTTAATCTGCTGCAGCAAAACTGAAAGAACTGGAGCACCTTCAAGACTAAGGCTGGGAGCGGGATGCTGTCATTCACTGTCTATTAACAGGATCACCTAATGATCAATCCTCCTTCCCCCTTTTAACCCACCAAACTGGGGGGCTGAGAATCTGCTGGAGCTGGTTTTCATAAAGGACTGTAGATGAATGGGAAAGAACATTCTCTTGCAACAGAGATTCTTTGCTTGTACAGGGCTTGATGTGTACTGAAGACACTTATTACAGCATAAGCTTTGGTGAGTTCATCAAAAGCTTAAGAGTGGAAATGTAGCCTGAGATTTCATGTGGGTCTTTTATATAGTTCAGTGGCCAAAATCCTGTTACCAGTGTAGTATACAGTGGTGCCTCACTTGACAATGTTAATTCGTTCCAGCGAAATCGCTGTAGAGCAAAAATGTCGTAAAGCGAAATAAAAAAGCCCATTGAAATGCATTGAAATCCGTTCAATGCGTTCCAATGGGCTGAAAACTCACCGTCCAGTGAAGATCTTCCATGGGGCAGCCATTTTCAGTGCCTGTGCAGCAAGGAATCCGTCCCTAAGCACAGCAGGGGGGCATTTTGAAACCCGACGACCAGCTGTTTTTGATCGTCGTAAAGCAAAAATCGGTTCCTGAAGCAGGGAACCGATAATCGCAAAGTGGAAAAACCCCATTCAAACCATCGTTTTGCTCTAATATTTCTACCTACATTTGTATGAAATTGAGCATAATTCTGCATATGCCTTGGTCGCCCTGTATGATGACCTTTCCTGGGAGAGAGACGGGGAATGTGACCCTGTTGATACTCCTGGACCTCTCAGTGGCTTTCGACACCATTGACCATGGTGTCCTTCTGGATACATTAGTTGGGTTCGGAGTTGGGGGCACTGTTTTACGGTGGTTCCGCTCCTTTCTGGCTGACCATTCCAGAAGGGGTTCTGGGGGACAGTGGCTTGGCCCCATGGCGGTTATGCCATGGGGTTCCTCAGGGCTCAATATTGTCCCCCATGCTGTCCAACATGTACATGAAACCGTTGGGAGGGGTCATCAGGAGGTTTGGGCTGAGAAGTCAGCAATATGCTGACGACACTCAGCTCTACTTCTCTTTTTCCACCAATCCAGGTGAGGCAGTCTCTAAACTGGTGTCTGGACCTGATGAGGACCGGATGAGGGTTAATACATTTAAGCTTAATACAGACAAGATGGAAGTGCTGTTAGTGGGTGGATTGTCAGACTGGTTAAAAGGCCATTTCTCGCGAGAGAACATATTCAGCTGATTCTAGCCAGGTTACACTGGCTACCAGTTGTTGTCCAGGCCCAATTCAAAGTGCTCGTTTTGACATATAAAACTCTAAATGGCTTGGGCCTTGGATACCTGAAGGGCCACCTCCTTCCATATAAACCTATGCGGCAACTGAGTAGCCAGAAGGCTGTCCTGAAAGAGTCATCCCTCAGTGAGGTCAGAGGGATGCCCTGTAGGCGGAGGGCCTTTTCGGCAGCTGCCCCCAGTCTTTGGAATGCCCTCCCAAATGACATCTGACTGGCGCCAACCTTACTGACATTTTGGCACCAGGTTAAAACCTTCCTGTTCAGGAAGTTTTTTAATTGAAGGTTTTAATTTTAATTAATACGTCATGGATCTAGATTGTTTTTGTAGATTGTTTTTGTTTTTCCAGAATGGATGTGGCCATATTTGTTTTAGTGTCTGTTTTTAACTGAACTGTTTTAATTGATGTTGGAAGCTGCCTGGAGACTCTTGTAGAGTGCAGGCGGCATACAAGCCGCCCCGAATAGACTCTGTCTAGAGAGGTGGAGTATAAATTGAATAATAAATAAATAAATAAAAATAAAATACAAGTCAGTCAAACAAACAAATACACCTTTTTGAAGGCGATCTGAACAATGCTAAAGATATCCACCTAGTCAGCCTTGGGAATGTAAATATGATCAATCCACTGAATTCAGCCACAAGAAAATGAATCATAAAAAAGGCATATCCTTTGTATCTGGAGGACTATTTCCAAACCCACAATTATCCAACCTGAACAAGAGAAGCATCTGCAAACAAACTACTTGGGATTTGAGATTTGACACAGTAGCTTAAATCTCAAGGATGTGCCTTGTGAATGCAAAACTTAATCAGGTCTTCAGTTTGGAAGGGTTTATAACTTCTAAGAATTATAAATAGTGTCAGATTATTCCCTCCTCAAAGTGCCACATTCCACCAAAGACCTTAGCCACTTTTGAAGAATCCTTGGTAAGCTTCTTTTTCCTTCCTTTCTTGTACCAGTGGGGTTATAGAAGATACAAAATGGTGTGGCTTTTTTATGGTCACACATCTCATGATTACCAATCCTCAGCAGAAAGTTGAGTCCTCAACCCCATCTGAGCAAGTAAAGTTGGCTTATGTATAAGAGCTGAGTAGTCTAGTGGATGCATGTTTATTGGGAACCAGGGTTTGGAATCTGATCCCACTTGTCTTTTTTCACATTCACACTACATGTGGTTGATATCTGAGGAGGGCTTCTGTTTCACAGAAAGTCTTACTTTGGCTAACAAAATTCTTGATAGGCTATGCCATGAGCATGCTCATACACTGGACCCTCTTATGTTGACAGGTTGCTTTATTTTGCAAAAGGTCCACTGCCACAAGGCAATGGAAGCATTTCTGCAGAGAAAATGCTTTAGTGGTGGCCTGACATTTGTCTGGGAGTAAGCCCCCCAAATGTTCTATGGCCTAAATGTGCATCACCCTTTGTTGGCGTAAGTGTGTGCACTCACCTAAATATACAACACCTTGTTTAGAGAAAGATACTGCTAATAGATGCATTGTGGATTATTGGGAAAGGATCTCTTCCACAATTGAATGCACATATTAAACATTAATAATAATTGTACTAATTCATTTACATGTTCTGGTAATGTGTTGTATTGTATGTCTTGCATTTTGATTTGGGATAATACTAGAGCAATACTAGCTATTGTTGTATTATTTCTCATACACAGAATTACTCAGGGAAATCTTTGATTTCTTTGAAATCTGGCATTTTACTGCCATTTGACACAGCTGTGATGGAGAGGAAAGGCTACAGAACAACTGCATGAACTGAAGGACATCTATTTCTTATCCTGCAGCGCCTCCCAAGGCCAAAGTAAATTCCCACAGCTTAAGCTGCCCCCCCCATCCTTTAATACTTTGTTCCTGCCACACAGAGTCAAATTGCAGACCCTGATTTGAAGGACAAGAAACCTTCTTGAGTGTAGCATTTAAACTGACAGGAATATAAAGATGTACTAGTGAGATAAAAGAAATGACACTTTTCCAGTGTAATACTTAAGCTAACGGAAACATAAAAATGCACCAGAGTGATTAAATTAATGTTGCCACCATATATGTTTGTCTTGTTGTAGACTGCAATCGGACGGATCTGAAAAAGGAAAGCTAGCAGTCTGAACAAACAATCAAAAGGCTCAGGTTTATGTGGAAATAATGGAAATAAATATAGAGATAGTACTGTCTCCACTCCAGATATATAGAGGCAGAAGCTGTATTTGGCACTGGAATGGGTAGGGTCTGGGATCTGGTAAGGGGGAGGCATCACTGGAATGATTGTGCAGAGTGACTTCCTAGAAACATTTCATCCACTTTGGAACTTTCTAGGGCTGTGCAACCTTTCATACCTGGTCTTTGGTGTTAGAATTAGATTGTATCAGATGGGCAATGTAATGTTTAGGGCCTTAATATGAACTGTGTTGTGAATGAATAAGCACATTAAATTCTGTGCACCTCTGTAACCTCACACACTGTTAGGATTTGCATGCCCAGCAAAATATTCTCATGAAACTTACCTGGGCATCTTAGGGAAGCACCTATCAAGCAAACACTGGTGGCCTTCACCTTGTTGCAAGCTATCAACGTGGAACTAGAATCAACTTTTGGCTGTTGCTCCTCTGAAAACTACTGATGTCAATGTTTTTTAAAATGTTTCTAGTTTTGTGGAGAAAAAGCTTTAAAATATGAAAGAAACTTCTGCTTACATCTGAGAAATCAGAAACAATGCTCCCAAACATCCAATGATGAAAGAATTTAAGGTCAGGCTTGCAAACCATTTGTCTTCACCTTAGGATTTCAGCATTTGCCTTTCCTGGTCAGAAATACTAAGTTTCTTTCCTTTCCTTTCCTTTCCTTTTCTCCCTGCCTCACCTGATTGTTCTACAGTTTTTCTTTCAGAAAAAAAAAACATTCTGGGGATAACAAAAATATGGAAACAGGAATGAATGAATACCAGTTTGCTTCATTTAAAAATTTCATTCTAAGCACTGCTTTTTTTTCTTTCTGGCTACAGTTTCAAATGTTTAGGGCAGAATAATGTGAACAGTACAATTCTTATCCATGATACTTCCTTTTTAAATGTTTATGCAGCTTGAATAAAATAAAAACAATGTTAATGCTGTACCTAGTGATCGAGCTTCACAAGGCAATATAGAATATTAAATCAATACCAATGTCTCTTATATTTCGTTTTTTCTATGTCCATGTTTCCCTTTGGCCGCTACTTCTCATTTGCCTGGAGTTCATATGACCCATTTCATTTCTCTTGGCCAGAATTCTCCACAGGGCTCCTAAAGAAAATAAGAGTTTCCCCACAGAATAGGGTTTGAGGTTTCCTATGCTCTCTCAGTGCCTGGCTGGAATCCAGTTGCTCTCCTGGCCAAAAAGACTTTGATAGCTATTAAAAGTTTGATTTGCAATGACAAGATTTATCCATCCAGGCCTTGATATTCTCATTTTATTGCTTTCTATCATGCAGTTGGAATTCTTAATTTAGGCAAAAACTGTGGATATGATCCAGAAATGATGCACATTCAGAGAGGAAAGAAGCCATTCTAAGTATTTCCCACCATTTTTATAGCAAATATTGGTGTGCGTGGTTTTTCATCATATGCATTTTAAATTGCTGTGAAGTGTGCTGGGATATATTTGATGCTATGGGACTGGATCCAATTTACAGAGGATGTTTCTTTGGAACTGCTTAAATTCTTATTTTTCCAATGCAGGGCACATGGACCAGATGCAGTTCTGATGGCAGAAGGCAATCTTCTAACTGAGCTCACCCAGTCACAGATGTTGCATATTGCCCAGCAGATTGCAGCTGGCATGGTTTACTTGGCATCACAACACTTTGTGCATCGTGACCTTGCCACTCGGAATTGCCTAGTTGGTGAAAACCTGCTGGTGAAAATTGGAGATTTTGGAATGTCAAGAGATGTGTATAGCACAGATTACTATAGGGTAAGAAATGTTTTGCTTTGGTCTCCATCTTGTTACAGCTGACATTGGATTTTGTAGTGCAAAGATGTTCCTGTCTGGAATCTACAAAGCAGAAAATGTTTGTGACATCCAGTTTACAGTATCAAGGAAGTATACTTTAGGAAATGCATCATGCTAAATACTCCAGTGGATATCATATTTGTCTCCTAGCTTGGAGATTTGGAGCTAAATCCAACTGTTAATTCCCACTAGAGTAGAATCATTGAATCAGTGGGACTTCCATTGTTGTTGTCTGTAAAAATACAATTCATTTAATGGGTCTCCTCTAATAGGAATTAGTAATTATATTTAGCACCTAGATTAAAATCTCCACTCATAATTTAAGTGAGAAATTTTGGGAAATGTGCTAATTGTTAATTTTGTTTTTCCAGCTGTAAAACTGATGTGAAGAATGTTTTCAAAGGCATATATATTTTTATGAGACAGAGTATCTCAAAAGTTCAGGACACTCTGCTTAGAAATTACTGAAACATACCCCACCACAAGATTTCATACTGCCAGTTCAAGAATGAAACAGGCTAATCTTTTTTTTTGTTGAGGTTTTCACAATTTGTGAAAAGTGTCTTTTGTACAAATCTTGCATTTTTCCTTTATGAAGCAAAATACATGCACACAATAAGTGCAGAAGGATTAACTGATCAGACACAGACAGCCTGCTTAGTGCTTCTTATTCTTAAAGGACTGTGTGACAAGGTAACAACTGATGAAATTTTGTCCAGTGGTATAATTTTCACAAAAACTGTTTTTACAAGTGAAAGAAACTCTTGTTGATACTGGCAGAAAATAGAACCTTGCCACCTTGCAAAGTGATGGTTTGGATTTATTTTATCATTTTTTAAAGTGGTAATGGTTTCTCATTCTCACTCTTGAAAATAAGATAGGTGAGGATTTGTCCCCTAATGAATGGCCATTCAGCTTGGATTTCTGGGTATTCTACACAGCCAGCAAACATCACTCAGACATTTGAAAGCCATAAAAATGGTCATCGTAAAGCTGACAATACATTAGAGACAGAAATACATTAGAGACAGAAATCCTCACTTGTCTTATTCTAATGAGCAAGGACGAGAAACCACTGCCACCAAAAATACATGATAAAATCAAAATCGTTGTTCTGAGTTTTTTGGGCTCTTTGGTTGTGTTCTGAAGGTTGTTCTTCCTGACGTTTCGCCAGTCTCTGTGGCCGGCATCTTCAGAGGACAGCAACCTGGACAGGTTGCTGTCCTCTGAAGATGCCGGCCACAGAGACTGGTGAAACGTCACGAAGAACAACCTTCAGAACACAGCCAAAGAGCCCAAAAAACCCAGAACAACCATTAGATCCCAGCCGTGAAAGCCTTCATGAATAAAATCAAAATCCTCACCTTGCAAGATGGCAAGGTTCTATTTTCTGTCAGTATCAACAAGAATTCTTTCACTTGTATAGACATATGACTAGGAGACAGTGGGAGTCCGGGGCCAACAGAACAGTCACATGCCAGCTTCCCTTGCTCATGAATTAACTTAAATCATCTGTATTTTGGTGTGTCGGATCACTCCTATGACATCACACACTAGTTGTGAGTTGCTATAAGTAGCTCACAAAGTTCCTCTGAGGGCCGAGAGCTAATTGACAAGACCTGCATGCCCTGAATAAGAAAAAGAGCATTTTCCAGGAATGCTTATTGCTCAACTTGATCTTTCACATCCCTTTTATGAAACTGGCATAAAACACCTGCAATCACCCATCTACCTTTAAGAGACCAGATCTTATTGGGGGGGGGGGGAAGAGTGGGGAGAACCCTCAAAGGAAAGTGGCACAGTTGATAATTCATAGTTCCTCTTCTCAGTGAGTTGCATACCGCTGTTATAGGTATTTGTTACATTGGGTCTGTCTCACAGTGTCTACCTTCTAGTGTTGATAGAAATCTGTCCTGGTACCTTTGCCTAAATTTTTAACTCATTGTCAAGTTATTGCTTATGTGCCAAAAGACTTTGCAAAAGATAAAAGCTCCTATGCAAACTGATTATTTATGGCTGTCTTTGTTGTTAGTTCCTTTAATGAGGCAAGTGGCTGTGGTTATTGCTATGCAGCAAGCCGCGGGCAAAAGGCTTTGATCCCATCTAAAAGAAAGGTCTAGTTCATGTGGCATTATGGTCAGAATACTTAACCATCTCTGCCAGCACATTCTTTATTTAGTGACATAAATGTGTTAGAGGACAGAGCCTATTTTGAGCAGCTCAATTGTCTGGGAGAATATGCTTCAAGAGTGAATTGTTACATATGGTTAGAAGGAAGACAGAGGAAGTTACCCACAGGGATAGTATTTATCTTCATACAGCTGTTTTAATTAAGAGCTGAGAAGAACACTTTTATTTTGGTTTGCATTGTCTGTTTCTTTCTTTGTTGATCCAGACCTAGCAATTAGGAAACATCTGAACTAGATTTCTGTCATATGTTGTCTTCTGGAACTCCAGCTTTCCAAGCCAGTTCAATGTTTCAGTACAAAAATGACATCACGTCGTATGAGTAACAAGGGATGGAGAAGACTGATTGATGCATAACTCTGCAATTTCAGGATGGGATAAGACTGACATTAGCTAACTGACATCCACAAAATTTCAAGAGTTGCTACCATTTCTTAAGCAAATATTTGAAGATGGCTGTCGTATCACATGTCAGATTTCTCTGTCCCAAAACTAAGAACACCCAGCTCCCTTAGCTATTCCACTCTTTTTACCACTCTGACCACTCTCTTTGGACACATTCCAGCATATCAATATCATTTCTAAATTATGATGCTCAGAATGGGGCACAGTATTCCAAGTGAGGTCTGACCAAAGCGGAATTGAGTGGTACTATTACTTCCTTTGATCCAGACACTATACTTCTGCTAGTACAACCACGTGTTGCAATTGCTCTTGGGGGGGGGGGGTTTGCCACATCACACTGTTGACAGCTTATGGTCTAATACGACCATTAACTTCCTTTCACAAATACTATTGCCAAGGAAGCTCAGACCTATATTCTACTTGTTCATATGTTTTTTTTTACTTAAATGTTCCTAGAGTGTTTATAGCTGATGCTGTTCATAATGGTAATGGAGGAGGAGATAAGAGGTAACACAGAACCAAATGAATAACAGGTCACAATTGTATTAACTTAATTCTAAGCCATTTAATTTGACCTAGAAAGGAATGATCTTTATCCTTAACTTGCCCAATTCCTGAGGTCTAGCTGAACCTTGATGCACTTGCTATAGTTTGGAGTGGCTAATGTCCACGGTGTTTCTTAGGGAATTCCTTGCAGTTTTATTGCTGAAGTTGTTCACCTCTAGTTGTGACAGTTGCATAGAGGTACTTCTGTTGACCAGCATGAGCAAAATGATGGTCATGATAAGGAATCTGAAAAATTAAATTCTTTGTCAGTATAACTAGAGCCTAGAAATTTACTTAGAAAAGTAATTTGTTATGCCCCCATCATTATAGTTACAATAATGTAGAAAGTAGACATTTTATTTTATGTTTCTCAAAGGTTAACGAAAATATTGTTCTTTTAATGACTTCATTAAAAAAACCTCAATGCTATAATCCATTTGCATTTGGTTTAAAACATAGTATCTTCCCATCTACCTCATTGTCACCTCAACATCAACAACATCATCACTGACGAAAAGAACTGGTGGCAACTACTGAATTGTAACTAACAAACTTAAACTTTGGCTGTTGTAGGTTTTTCAGGCTATTTGGCCATGTTCTGAGGATTTTTCTTCCTAATGTTTCACCAGTCTCTGTGGCTGACATCTTCAGAGGACAGGAGTCAGAACTCTGTGCTCTGATGCAGTTTGTGGGATAGCTGAGTATTTATAGCTGTGGGATCAGCTTTTGTCCTTTTCAGGAGACTGGGTGATTATGGTGTTTTTTGTTGTGGGTGTATTGTTCTGATAAGGGGAGAGCTAATCTGTCACTGTGATTGACGGGTGTCGTTAGCTTGTCTTTTGTGTGCAGTGATCACAGGTCCTTGTGGCTGGGTAGAGTTTCTTGACCTTTTGCAGGCTGTATTTTTCAGTGCTGGGAGCCAGGCTTTGTTGGGTTTTAGATTTTCTTCCTTTTTGTTGAAGCTCTGCTGGTATTTGTGGATTTCAATGGCTTCCCTGTGCAATCTAACATAATGATTGCTGGTGTTGTCCAGTACTTCAGTATTTTGAAATAGAATTTCATGTCCAGCTTGTTTCAGGGCATGTTCAGCTACTGCCAATTTTTTTGGTTGTTTTAGTCTACAAATGCTAGCGTTTTGTAGTTCCAATATATACCTGGGCACAACTGCAAGGTATCCAGTATACTCCTGTAGTGGTGAGGGGGTCCCTTTTGTCCTTTGCTGACTGTAACATTTGTTGTATTTTTGTGGTGGGCCTGAATATTGTTTGTAGGTTGTGTTAAACTTAACTTTATTTAACCTGTAGAAAGCCATCCCTGTCCTTTTTAGTAATCAATTTATAATGAGCCTTATCATTCCATCTGAAGTGCTCATATGGATTGGGAGGCCAAGGAACCATGGGTAAGATAGAAGCTAAGTGGAGGCTTGAGCATATCCCAGCCCCTGAACCAATGGCACAATGTAAGCCTAACAGGGAAAGACAAGCCTGTGTGATTGATCTCATTTGCTTAGATATTTGGTGACAAATGGGATAGTCAAATGAGATTCACAAGACATATTTGTATATCCAGTTCAAAGGTGAGTGTAGTTAGGAAAACCTGGCAACTAAGTAGGGTAAATTAGCTATAAAAAGACAACACAGCCCACACTAAGGTTGAATTGTTTGACTGCTTAACTGTTTACTCTGCCACTGGCTGTTGTATCAGCTGTTTGTTTATCTGGTCTGTGCATCTTTGGGCTCTGTGATTCACAGTAGGAAAAAAAATGTGACAGTTACTGATGTCTGCATAATCATCTTCATTAACGTGCTAGTAGCTGGCACTCCATGACGCCTGCCCTGATTTGCGGAGATCCTAGTTTGCCTCCAAGATTATGGTCTGCTGTTTTGTCTCTTTACGGTGAAAAACAGGCCCAGCCTCTTTTGCTTTGAGATTATTAAATAATATTCTGTACTGTGCTGGCAAAGCTATTAAGAGATGTTGCAAGGGCAACTGTGGAGTGAGATAACCTTTGGATAATTGGTTGTTCTATCCCTGCTTGATGTTAGCTTTGTTTTGTTTTGTTTTGTTTTGTTTGGAATCTGCCTGGAATCACAGTGCAGTGAGCCATTCCTCACTGTGCCCATAGGGTAGAATAGTACTTTAATTACCCAGTGTAGAAAAACATTTTGTAATTAATTTTTCAAATGCCAAGCCATTGAAGGTTCAGAAGTCTGTCTGTCTGTCTGTCTGTCTGTCTGTCTGTCTGTCTGTCTGTCTGTCTACACCTACCTGCCTGCCTGCTTGCCTACCTACCTACCAAAGTATGTGTTCTCCTTTTCTGCTCAAAAAAGACTTATTCCAAGCAGGTTAAAAATATGTTTTTAAATGCAGAGGCGCTTCCAGACAAAATTTATGTTGTACAACCATACTGCCTTGTACATATAATTTTTGGGAAGGTACAGATGATACTGTGATCCATTTGTAGTCAGGCTGTGTGTGTTTTTTTTTTTACTGCTACATCTATCTTTTTTCTAATTAAAAACATATCAAGGAGAAAAGGAACAAAATAGCATTGTAGTTTTCAGCAGATGCTTACTAGAATATGTGCAATTGAGACAATGTGGAAGAAGATGACTCTAGAGGTGATGATGTGTTAGGGATGCCTCTTCTTTCTCTGTTGGCTAAAATCCATTTTATTTTTTAAAAAACCATTGATTTTTATCCACCCTGCATGGTTGCAGTTTTTATTGTGTTAATAGTTTTACTGTTGGGAAATCCATATGGAACAGTCAGCATAAATTGCATTGAATGCATCAGTGCTTATGTTTGAGTAAAAAATTGAACAGGATCCAGCTATAAGGCTGTAGAAACTGTGATATAGAAAATGAAACTGACACATATTTTGTTATATCAACTGCTGATTACCTGTTTTGTTTGCTGGGGGAAATGGCCCTTGGAAACAGGAAGTCAAAAGATTTTGGTCAAGGCAGACTGGGAAACGGAGGATATAAGCAAGTACGATAATTTCTGAGCTTGATTGTGACTCCAACTATATACATACATATGAACGTATATACACACACAGTACATATATACATAATTAAAAAGTTAGGGATTAATTGGAAACTATTAGTGTAAACATTCTCTGGGTGAGTGTTACAACCCACCCCATGACATACTTACAAATCACACAAAACAATAACCCAAAGGGGAGGTGCACTGTTCCTGAATATACAGGTGTACCTCGGTTTATGAAGTTAATGTGTTCTCCGGGACATTTTGTAATGCAAAATATTTGCAAACCGAAGTGCAGTTTCCCATAGGAATGCATGCATGGGGGTGGTGCTATAAACCTCCCAGGTGCAATGCAAACTTGCTTTGTATTGTGGGGGGAAATCATAAACTGAGACATTATTTTCAATGGATTTCCATTCGTAAACCGAAAATTACGTTAACCGAGGCGTTTGTAAACCGAGGTACCACTGTACTGCAATACCGGGTAGATGTATGGAATGGATGGAGCAAGCCCCTATTCAATCTCCCAGACCCCAAATTCATTCAATATATACTCAAACAGAGGTCATATCAGATATTAAACTGATAAGAATGTGGTTCTAGAATCTAAATGAGGGTTAAGGAAAAGAGAGGAGGTAACACTGCCTTTGTGGCTACATTATGGGTGTGGGTGGAACACAGTGAGAGGAACACAAAGAAAAAAACATGGGGTACCCTGTAATATGGATATAATAAAGTTGTTGACTCTGACTTATGGTGAGCTTTTCCAGGGATTTCTAGGTATAATCAGAAATGATTTACCATTACTTTCTTTTGGGGACAGTTTAAGACTCTGCAGCTTGCCAAAGTGGAGAATCGAACTGCACTGACCTCGGACTCCTCAACCATAGACCTAACTCTCTAAGCTGTCCAGTCAGCTGTAGTGTGGATAGTCAATGGAAATTCAGTTTTTTGTGTTCACTGGAGGATGGAGTATTCAGCAAACCTAGGATCCCTTTTTAAAAAAAATCCAAGGATAAAAATAAAAGTAAGGTAAAGGTAAAGGTTCCCCTTGAATTTAGTCCAGTCGTGTCCAACTCTAGGGGGCGGTGTTCATCCCCGTCTCCAAGCTGTAGAGCCAGTGCTTGTCCATAGACAGTTTCCGTGGTCTCGTGGCCAGCGCGACTAGACACAGAACGCCGTTACCTTCCCACTGTGGTGGTACCTATTTATCTACTTGCATTTTGCATGCTTTTGAACTGCTAAGTTGGCAGGAGCTGGGACAAGCAACGGGAGCTCACTCCGTTGGGTGGATTCAATCCTACGACTGCTGGTCTTCTGGCTTTGCAGCACAGAGGCTTCTGCGGTTTAACCCGCAGCGCCACCACGCCCAGAGTAAAGTAAAAGTAATACATCATTAAAATAAAAATACCAGACATCAAGAACAAAATAACACAAAGAGCCAGCAGTAACAATAGAAAAAGTTAAATAAAGCAGCACAGTCTTTCTTTTGTTTGAAAGAAATATTTTTCCACTGTTGGCAGAACACACATACAGAGGAAATTACTATGAATCTCCGGGGGGGGGGGGACAGCGTATGGGGGCACTGCCAGATGAAAAGCCCACTCCCCCATGTTGCCACCAACTGTGCCTTAGAAGACAGTGGCCACACCAACTGATCTTAAAGGAAAGACAAATTCAGACAGAAGAGTCATCCTCCAAGTGGCAGTTTCCTTGGACTAAAAATGTTTATCTCTTGTTCTTAAGAGGCGTCTTGACATTCTGCAGAATCGTAGCCTATTTTTATGACTTCATTTTGACATTCACATCGGTTAGCTACCTCTCCTTCTTTTGCTGAGATCTGGGCTGTTCTGCTTTTCCCAGGTTTTATGTCTGTAAGATAGTGAGTTTTCCTCTCTTTCTCTCTTATCATCCAAATTACATGATTTGTAAGCATATTTCTCAAGTGAATTTAAATGCAGCTATTTTGCTGTTTGTCTTCATTATGTAACTCTGGATCAAACTGGAATGACTGTAAATACCTGCTTGAAATTGTTTTTCTAGACCAGTGGTCCTCACCTTGGGTGACGCAGATGCCCTTGAACTGTAACTCCCAGAAACCCCAGCCAACACAGCTAGTGGTGAAGGCTTCTGGCAACTGCAATCCAAAAATACCTGACTTATCCAGGATTGGGAACCACTGCTCTAGACCCATTCATTCACTCTGCAATTACTAAATAGCATAGGTATTCGTTATAGACAGGAGAAATTGGGAAAAGTGAGACCTCAATAGGGTTTTGTGTGTGTGTTTGTGCATTTTTAAGCAGCAAAATCAAAATACCACACAAGTAGCTATCATGAGCCAGGTCAAACTATTTGTAAACCAGAAGTTTCGGAGATAGGCAAGTTAGTTTGCTTCAGCAAAATAAAAATAGATACAAATTAAAATTAAATATATCAAAGATATTGTGGTTCCTTTAAGACTAACAAACATATTCTACTGTGAGCTGTTATGGATTACAATCCACTTTATTGACCCAATGGTCCTGTGAGGTAGGCCAGGCTGAGAGTATGAGTCACCTAATGCCACCCAGAGTGTTTTATACCTGAGAATATGAACCCAGGTCTGCCAAGTCCTAGCCTAATGATTATACTGTGCAGACTTTCTCTGTTTCCCAACACACTGATCATTTTAAACAGATGTGTTGATGCAGCTTCACACTTTCTAATTAATTAACACCTTCTGTATATGAAGCATATGTGGTACCTCTTGAGTTACAGCGCTTCTACTTTAGAGCCTTCTGTAAACCTGTTCACATCTACCTGTTTGGTTAATAAACCCTACCATTTTACCCTTTCATCAACAGCTGAAGACCTACCTTTTCAGACAGGCTTTTAACAATCATGTTAACAATGTTGTGCTATAATCCTGATTTTAAACTTTCTTTTTAAACTTTCAGTCATTTCAAGTCATTGCTGTTTTCTGCCAGTAGTATGGTGTCATCTGTATATCTTAAAATACTGATCCTTCTTCCACCAATTTTCACTCCTCCTTCATCTAAACAAACACAGCTTTTCATATGACATGTTCTGCACTTAGGTTGAACAGACGTGGAGATAAATATACCCCTGCCTCAAACCTTTGCTAGTAAGACATCATTCTATCCCTCCATATTCTGTCCTAACTGTACCCTTTTGTCCAAAGTTCAGATTATGCATCACAGGTTACACCCATTTCTTTTAAATGGATTTAACCTCTTTTGGTTAAATCCATTTAAATGGTTCACATCTTTTCAGAGTCCATACAGTCATAGACTGTGCTATACTTTATAAAGTATAGACTCATTTTTTTCTGAATTTCTTTAGTAAGCTCCAGTTTGCATTTACATTTGCAATATGATATCTTGTGACTCTTCTTTTTCTAAATCCAGCTTGAATATCTGGCATATATAATAAGCATACCTTTGCATGCATGAAAATTAATGTGATGGTTTGGCAGTTATTGCATCTCATTTCTTTGGAATCTCATTTTGCTGAAACGTACACATGTAGTCTTTCACCTAAACGAACACTCACATTTAGCATAAGGATTTGCTAGAAAACAGTGTAGGCATTTTTATACTGGTTTAGTCTGCCTTTATCTCCTAAGGTACCACTGAATTCCATTAATTTAAGAAGCAGAAGCCTCTTGATATGCTGTATCCCATCTGCTTTTACAAGGTTGCTCCTCATTCCTTTATAATCACTTATAGTTGCCACTCATGAATGTATTGACTTTGAGATAATGGAATTCCATTTTACAAGTCTTGTATAATATCCAGCAAATCTTAATAACCTACAAAGTTCTTGGCTTGCGTCGACCAAATGGTAATATTATCAGCAGCCACTATTCCTAAATGGCTGATGACATGGTAAATATTTCACTGACGTCTGAAAAGCCTGGATTCTTGTTAAAATATTCAGTGGGTGTTCTTCAGGATCTTCTTGAATGGCTGAGAAAATAATGAAATCACTCAGAAATATAGCAACTTCTGTAAAGTAAATAAATAAAGTCTGTTTTGTACATGCTGTGAACGAAAGAGTCACAGAACTGTAGAGGTGGAGAGAACCCTGGAGGAAAAAGGGTCCCCTGCCAAACAGGAAGATCTTTTTCTGTCATTCTCCAAAAAGTGACAGGTGAACTTGTTAAATCTTGAGGCATCATCCTAAACTGATAGTTACCAAAAGAAATGGCAATGACATCCCCAAGAAACTGGGATAATACTCTGTTTTATACTCTTCAGTCAGATTAATGCTAAAAGCCGTAGATACTTTCTGGCCCATGTAATGAAGAAGAGCCATTGCTTTCTATGGGTTCTTCTAACAGCATTTGATATGTCATATCTCTGCAGTTATAAATCCTAAGCAAGGCACCACCTGTCTTCCAGCCTCTTCTGTCTCAAGTATGCTGCAGTTCTTCATGAAATAGATGTTCTTGACAAAAGATTTCACATATGCATGCTAATTGTATGTATTACTACCATGTCACTCCATTCAGGTTCACCTTAATTTGATGACTGTATCCTACTGATTTCTGGATTACTTCTCCAGCACTTACTTCAGCTGTGTTTATTCTTTTCAGGGTTCCTCACTGCTTCCTTCACAACTAGAAGGCTTTTTCTCTTTCTTTCATCAGCTGCTCCAAATTAAAGCTCTTCCCTCCTTATCTGTCTTTGTTTTCTCTTATACATTTCAATTTCAGGGACGTTATTAATAAATTACCTGTGTGGACGAGGAACACTTCTGACTTAGCACAGCCAATGCCAAAGCCAACACTTGTAATTTTGAGGGCAGCAAAATCCAGAGCAACCCATTACGCTTATACTTTAAACGTCAAGCTTCTGTATATTGTTATCTGTTTTATATATAATGCTACCATCCTTAAGAATGTCCAGAGCTAACATATTTTTGAACTGAACATCCTTCAGCCCCTGTAAAGTGGATGGGTTGGATAAAAAGACAGTAGGTATTCTTTTAAGCTACAATCCTGTGTACAGTTATTTACACTGAGATGAATGCAACAATGCTTGCTTCTGAGTAGGCATGAGTAGGCATGTATTGGTAGGATTGTACTGTCATCCTACTGGTGGCTTAGGAAGAACTGAGCCTCAAGTTCTGATGGATCTGCCATGCCTTTATCTGTTTTTCCTAGGTATTAGAAAAAAATACATAGGAAATACCTCTATGAAGTCGATTCTAATGTATGGTCACCCTTTCCAGGATTTTATAGGTAGAGAGGATACAAAAGTGGTTTACAGTTGCCTTCATCTTGGGGCACCCTGGTGCAGCTTGCTCGTGGCTAAACATCCTGGCTCTTCTATAAGGCACATTGGTGAACTGAATTCCTGGTGCCTGGCTCCATAGCCAAGTGTACTATTTTATAGAGTTATCCAGAGAAGTATTTGTTCCATAATCTACAGCAATTCTAAAATGTAAAAGCTCTCAACTTTTCTCATCTTGACATTTTCAGGAATGTCATCATCTTCAAACTGTGTTCATGCTTGAGCTTGTCTACTGAAGTAATTAAGTTCTTCACTGGCTTTGGGTAAACACTCTGCTGGGAGGGACTGGGGTTAGAATCATTCACCGTAGTTTTTAATGTCAACTGCAATGCTAGCCTCACTCAATTTATCAGCACTCTCTTAGCTAGTTTTATCACTTGGTATAAATACAGCAGTGGGAAATGCTGCCACAGGATTAGGAGTCTCCAACCCTCCAATTAGAGCAATGGTTCCCAACATGGGGGTTGTGACTCCCAAGGGGGTCATTATGTGTTTCCTGGGGGGGTAGCTGCAGATGACTAAGGTGGGCTCTGCCCCAAAAGAGGCAGCAATAACTGTTCAGAGTAGTGAGAGGTGAGGCTGCACTTCTACACCTGTAGAATGGTCAGGTCCCACTTAATCCAGCCTGTGGTTAGGGAAGAGAAGGGAGTGGGGGGGAGTACAGTGGTGCCTCGCTTAACGGCAAAAATCCATTCCACGAAAATCGCTGTTAAGCAAAAACATCGTAAAGCAAAAATAAAAAGCCCATTGAAACGCACTGAAAATCTTTCAGTGTGTTCCAATGGGCTTAAAACTCACCATCCAGCAAAGATCCTCCATAGGGCGGCCATTTTCACTGCCTGTAAAGTGGGAAATCCATCCCTAAACACAGCGGGGGGCCATTTTATTTACGCGATGGCCATTTTGAAACTGCCGATCAGCTGTTGAAAAATCATTGTTTTGCTAGGAATCAGTTCCCGAAGCAAGGAACCAATCATCGCAAAGCGAAATTCCCCCATTTAGACCATCATTTTGCGATCGCAATTGCAATCGCAAAAAGATCGTCGTAAAGCAGATTTGTCGTAATGTGGGGCAATCGTAAAGCGAGGCACCACTGTACTACTTAATAGAAGGGTAAGGGGAAAGAAAGCGGGAAGGTGGTGGCAGGACTCCTGTTGCCATGTAGGGTGAGAGGGTCATCAGGCCAGTCAGATGAAGCCACAGGGTACCATGCAGGACATCAACTGTAGTGTGAATGCTGACGCTGAATTGTGGAAGTTGCAGGAACAGATGAAGAAGCTTGATAAACAGAATGAGCAGCTTCACATTTGTAGTGCTTGTGGGGCACCAGGCAGCAGCCTGAAATGGCTCCTCAGTATTACCACCTCTGCTGGTTGTAGCCCCCATCACCCTGCTGTCACATTCCTTCTCATCTCCAGTTCCTGCTGGATCTCAAGCACCGGGTGCCTCAGGCCCAAGACAGGCCCAGGCAGCCTCTCCCAAGCAAGGAACATGGAGGTGGCAGTGGCAGTGGCAGCTTGGCCACTGCAAAGGTTGGAGCAGCAGAGGGAGCCGGAAGATGAAATGGGCTGGTGAGAAGAAGGGAGGGGTGGAGATAATGTTGTCCGGATGGGTGTGTTTGGTTGGCTAAAATATATAAAGCCGATTCTATCTTACTTGTTCAAATGTGGACCAATGCATGATTTCTCTTGCTCCTTCGTGCACATGTTGCAGGGGGGAAGGGTGGAGGAAGGCAGTGAGACACTCCACTTTCTGCATCAAGGTTGTAGTTGAAAAAATATTTTAATGTGTTTTCTTTAAAACATCTGTTAAAATACCTTTTCATGCAAATATGGCGGTGGGCTCACAGGTTACTTGAGTATTATAAAAGGGAGTCACTGCTTGAAAACATGTGGGAAACACTGAGTTAGAGGGTTAATTTTGCTTGCAACTCAGATCCTTATGATGTCTGTATGAGATTTGTGGTGATGAACTCCCCTCTTTCAGTTGGAGATGGCAAACCAAGTAATTCCCCTCTGCCCCCAAACTCTGGGAAATAGCTCAGTAGTCCTGAGTTCAGACTTCAGGAATGTCTGCATAAATGAAACAATGAGGTCTGAATCCGTTCCTCGTCTTCAAACAGTCTCTTTAAACTCCCAAACCAGGCAGGGCGATCTGCATCCTTCCAAGTGTTGTTCTGTACCCTGATTTCCACCAGCCTCTGCCCTCTGATTTTTCTCATTGCTGGGTTAAAGATGTGAGCAACCTGTAACTTCTCCAATCAAATGGCCAGAAAGCAGACTAGGAGGGGCAAATGCTCATTGGGCAAATAGTTGGCAAAAAAAAAGAAAAGAAAAGAAAGGATTAAGCAGCTCAGTTTCCCTCCACTTAACCTGAAGCCACTGGAAGTTGCTTTGCACTGTAAAAGAAAGCCCTTGAACACTTGAGAGTTCTACCCAAAACACAACAGAGATTTGCAATCAACAAATAAGTGTATTTAATTATAAAGCCAAATTATAAATAAACACAAAAGTGTGTATGTATCAGCTAATAGAAATAATGAGTCCTTGGAAATCTCAGTTTCTTTTATGTTGTAAACTTTCATCAATTGTAGGAAGTCCAAGCTCTAAACTCTTTCTTTGCTTTATGAATGCCAGAAACAAAAGCTTCCCATAAAATGTTATATGACAAAAATACAACAAACACGCACAAACACACAGAGGAGGGGGGGGGAGAGAGGGAGAGGGGAGGGGGAGGGAGAGAGAGAGAGAGTATTCTCCCTGTTATATTTACCACTGAACTGAACCAAGTCGTTCAACTGCATACTGAAGCACCACATAAGTCTTATTTCATCTGTCAGCTGCTCACATTTAAAAACACAAAGAAATCCACCTTATTTATTTATTTATTTATTTATTTATTTATTTATTTATTTATTTATTTATTTATTTATTTATTTATTTATTTATATCCCGCCTATCTAGTCGCAAAGGACTACTCTAGGCGGCTTACAACAGGGAAGAATACAATAAGAATAAAACAACAAATTACAAAACAGATAAAAGTAAAAAACAATAAAAGATAAGAAAATCAAAAGTAATCTGGTGAGAAGGCCTGCCGAAACATCCAGGTCTTTAGTAGATTCTTAAAAGTGCCCAGCGAGGGAGCTCCGCGAATACCAGGAGGTAAATTATTCCACAGGCGAGGAGCGACCGCCGAGAAGGCCCTATTTCTCACCTTCCCTATTGTACTGAAAAGGTGGAACACACTGAGCTTGTGCAGTTCTTATGCACTTTCTGCTCTCTCCCTGCAGGTTTAACGGACACCATGCTTGGATGGTTGTTGTTTTGTTCTTGGCATCAGGGTGGCATTTGTCAGTGGTAGCATCCTGGATTTGCATACTGTACTTTTTGCCATCTTCTCTCTCAGGGACTGGAGTGTATATTGAGTGACAAATGCAGCATATTTTTGTTAAACTATTGTCTTTGTGCAGTGCTAGACAATGTGAGCCCCCCAATGTTCCTGCACTTCCTTACAATTGACCTTGCTGGCCAAGGATTCTGGGAGTTAAAATCCAAAATAGCTGGAGGGCCAAAGTTTCTGTATCTTGGCCTTCAATTCCTAGGCACTCTCCCCTATTCCGTAGAATAACCTCTCCTCATCTCAGTAGCATGGGGCACAGGGTGGCCCAGAGTGATAATTAGTTTCAGAGCTTGGGAAAGTTACTTTGTGAGAGGACACCTGGCTGAGGGGATTCTGGGAGCTTTAGTAAAAAAAAAAAAAAGATGAACTTTTTCCAAACATCCAGTATCTAATTCTCTGGCTTTGTGTCTTATAGGTTGCTTTGTGACTCTCTCAGTTGTTTGTAAAGACAATAGCAGCATAGCAGGGGACAATCTCTTTGCCTACTTCTAACAGAAAGTGGCCCTTCTTTAAGAAGAATTAATGCATGGCAGCAAAACTGTTATTTCTGTCCCCCCTTAAATAACAGCAGGGGTTGGAGCTGCCAATAAAAGCACAGCAGTCTCTCTCTGTGTGTGTGTGTGTGTGTGTGTGTGTGTGTGTGTGTGTGTGTGTCTGTGTGTCTGTGTGTCTGTGTGTCTGTCTTCTGAAACAGCAGTCCTCACAGACACCTGCAGGGCTCCATTGTCACTGCACAGCTGCATACCTGCATGGGTGAAGGGTGTCAAGGTCTTACACAGGAAAAGCAAGGAGGAGCTTGTGACGGAGTCAAGCGGTTTGCTGAGGCGTTCTTGTGGGTGTTTGCATTGAACTGTCACTGCAGGAAGGCTTTTTATGATATGGTATTTTGGCAGCTGGTGCTCAGAGGAAATTAGCTCTTTCTCTCTCCCCCACCCCCTTGCTTTTTTAGCTCCAACATTACAGCCTGGTTTGGCCATTGCATCATTATAGGACCTCAAGGATTTTAAAAGGGAGTTTTTAGGAGCTGTGGTGTAAGGGACACAATTATCGGGACAGTTTTATTTTTAGCTGAGGGCTCCCATCCTTATTCTTTACACCAAAGATGCATTAGACAGATTATATTGCTCCCTCTGGCAGCAAAAGGAATATACAGTGGTCTGTATTTTCCAGGCTAAACCAAGCCCCATCATGACAGCTGCCAACTGTGCCAGTTTTAACACAGAGCTACTGCTGAGACAGGAGAGAGAAGCAGAGTGATGGACTCTTGCTTGGAAACCACAGAGCTTCTCAGCTCCATTAGAGTGAGACTGTTTCTTGACTTATTTATTTGTTTATATTATGCCACCAATAACAACCAGTCCTACCATTAGGTGGAGTGAATGGGAATGACTGCTGTCAAATCACGTAGGAATCCAAAGGTGTTCCTTTTCCATTCATGGTTCAAAACGGCCTTCTGATTTATTGTGTAAGCAGGAAATACTTTCTTACAGGGTTGGCCCTACTATTAGACACGGTGAAGTAGCTGCATGTGGTGACTGTGGTTAGTGAGAGGTCAAAGGTTGCAGAGCAGTGACATTTTATTGGAGAGCAGAGTTGTGTGTGCAGGAAGGCTGACTTTTCCCCCTTGAGTTGGTCTAGAACCCTCAGATGGACTGTTGAAGTCAACTGGCAGAGCAGTCCAGTTTTGTGTGTGAAATTTGGGAGTGGGGAGGCGCTTTGTTTCAGGCAGCCAGAGGTTGTGAATCAGCCCTGCCCGCTGCTCTGGTTCTAATAAAGTTCTAACTGTCTTCCACTGAGTTCCTGTGGGATTATTATGTGGGAAACATATGTTAAGATGGCACTGGATGAAGGGAAGGAGAAAGCCTAGTGTATGAAGGTGAATTAGAAGGCTGTTGTTACAGAACCATTAGGAAACAAACACAGATGTGACCCTTCCTAATTCCTGTGCCAATCTTAGGACAGCAGCTTTATTATCGTTGTGCATTGTGAGTTTTTATTTCAAATCTCATGGATCTCAGGGGTCTGCCCTCACAAGTAGATATGTTGTTTTTGGCACCAAGATTTGAAAACTCCATGAACAGCTTTCTGCAGCTGTAATTTTAATTATATAGAGATGCTCCCCTGCCTTGTGTGAAGCAACAGCCAAGCATCTCATAAGAATCCGGAGACTGCTGCGCACAGGCAGGTTAAATTACAGTTATTAGAAGGAAGTTATTTAAAGACCAAAGTTGACTGTCTTCTATGGAGCAAAGCCCCCACACCAAAATGCAATCCAAACAAAATGTTTGCTTATCATTCTGGACGTCCTCTTGATTATTGCAGCTTGCCTGCAAACCAAACACATTTCCTTGCTTTTCTGTTCTATACCAAAGGTATTCACTTTTGTGAATAAAATAATCACTTTTATTGAGGGGGGGGGTGTAAAAGAAGGGACAGGAGAGCTAAATACAGATAAAAATTTCAACAAGAATCAAGCTAATCTGAGTTCTTGGGTTGGAAGCTGGGTTTGGTGGAGTGGGAAATAATAAATGAATCAATAAATCCAGTTTTATTTTAACTCTCTCCTTACCTGTAGGCGAGTCAGGGATGAAAATGGAACCAAAGTGCAGAATGATCCTGTATTTTTACTGAAGCAAACCTTAGTCATTTTAAAAGAACACTTGTTGTCCCCCTAAAATGGTCTGATTCTACTTTGAAAAAGTTAGGGATATAATATACTTTTAAGCAGAATAACTGTACACATGAGATACACCATTTTTAGAATGGTTGTTGGGCAGCCCTGCTCTTTTTACAAGGAAATTTGCCATCTAAGGCAAAGCATCACAGCCCCTATGGCTCACCCAAATCAAGGTACATAGCACCTACAACCTGCCACAAAGAACAGAAAGTCCTCCCAGTACCTTTCCCATCTCTGACCATAAAACAATGTGCTACAATTAGTAGTTGTTTCATTACATTAAAAGTCTCCCTCTGAAGCTGCCACTTTGCGCCTCCTTCTAGTAAGACCAGCCCTTGCTTCAGCAGTTCCATTTATTGAACTGAAGGAAAATACTTCAATAAGCCTGAGGAGGAAGTTACTACAAGGAACTAGGGTGAGAAGGATATATATATAGAGAGAGGTAGTGTGTATCTTGTAGGAGCATAGCCCATAAAACGTCCCAGTGTGAAATGTTTGTGAATTAAAATACTGGTAACCGTGGTGGTGCTGTGGGCTAAACCGCAGAAGCCTGTGCTGCAGGGTCAGAAGACCAGCAGTCGTAAGATTGAATCCACACGACGGAGTGAGCTCCCGTCGCTTTGTCCCGGCTCCTCTCCAACCTAGCAGTTCGAAAACATGTAAATGCGAGTAGATAACTATGTACCATCTCAGTGGGAAGGTAAAATGGTGTTCCCTAGTCACGCTGGCCACGTGACAACGGACAAGCGCTGGCTCTATGGCTTGAAAAACGGGATGAGCACCACCCCCTAGAGTCGGACCTGACTGGACTAAAAATGTCAAGGGGAACCTTTACCTTTACCTAACCATTGGGTCTAATTACACATGTATATAGTAACAAAGGTATCTCACAACGGAAGGAGCAGAGCTTAGAAAGTTACTTTTCAGCTCTCTGAATCTCCCAGACAGCATCATCAGTAGTAACAGATGACAGTGGTCCCTTATCAACATCAACTCAAAATTCCTCTGTTCTGTAGAACGCAGAGGTGCCATCTTGTCCTCCCATTTTAGATACCAAAATGTCACAAGCCAACTCTGCGGCCAACATAACTGTCAGTTCAGTCTGGAGACACAAATCTCTTTGCATGGGTTATCAATAGCCCTGGCCCTAGTAAAGTCTTACCTGCTGGTTTAAAATTAGCTGGCACCCTAGGGAAGTGCTTGAACCAGTCTACCTATCCAAACTGGTCCTCCTCTGTTTCTCATGGCCATGGTTGTGCAGCATGTGTAGATCTATTAGACAGCACTTCAGAGGGTCCTATAAGCATTTTCACAAACTTTCATCCACCTTATTTAACTCTGTCCCACTGCCAAGAGAGCTTTAATTCTGAATCCTTTGATGAAGATTAATTAAGTGGTCCCAGACTCAGGCAGGCATCTCAGTCAGCTGATGCCTCGGGAGCAAGGAGAAATAGATTAGCTGCTATATCTTGCATCTGATGGTTTTGTATACAGTAAATTCCATGTGTGTGTAGGTTTGCTGCTGTGATCCATTATTGGAGCCCATTCTGTTAGTTATATGTGCAGGCATTTATCTCATGGACACGGCAAATCTGACCAGGCCCATAAAGGTGATCAATCTCCTTCTGTTTATCTCCTAGTCTGTTGTATATTTTTGGCATTTGGCCGCACTATGCTCAAAATGTTGATGTGGCAGGGTTTGCGCATTTGCAGACTTTGTTTCTTTGGCAGTGAGCTACATGTGTTTGGAACTGTGAATGCTGGAGAAGGGAGGGGAGGGGAAGGAATCGTTACAGGATGCCAGTTATTACGCAGTACCACTGCTGTCATTCAAGCGTGCTCCCACAAAAGCTGGCAGTGTTTTCTGTCATTGCAGCAGCCAAAGGGCCATGAATGAGAAGAGAAGGAGTACTCTTTATTTTTAAACAAAGTGGCATGTGGAGCTGAATGACAGGTCATCATTTTATTGACATGAATGTGCTTTGGATTAGGAAAGGAAGATAGGTTTCTTAAAAACATTGATGAATTCCCACTGTATAACACTGAAATGAGAGAGAGAGAGAGCTTTATCAGTTGAGCTTTATGATTCAGGCCACTGCCGCCCTCCATGGTGACAGAAGGAAGAGTTGCTTAGCCTCTGAATTGCTTCATCTCTCTTCACCTGTGAGGAAAGCAAGACCTAGTTTTGCCTCTCCTTTACTGGGCAACTAACAGTGCACTCCTATACCTGCCTATTCCGATAGCAACCCCAACTGGGTTCAGCAGGACCTACTCCTGGGTATATAGAATTGCAGCCTAATATCCTTGAAGTCACAACCATTTTAGTCAGTCCAGACTTCATCTTGACTAACTCTTGCAGCCCCTTAAACTCGAAACAAAGGCAGTTAGATGAAGCAACCATGATGGTTTGCTAGCAAAATAATTCAGGTTTAGATATAGAGAAGCATCTCATCCCCATTCAGCCATAAATCCTGAATGGTCTATGGCAGTGCCCTTTGCAGGCGCTTATAGAGGTACAGTGGTGCCTTGCAAGACAAAAATAATTCATTCCGTGAGACCTGCCGTCTTGTGACATTTTCGTCTTGCGAGGAGAGTTTTCCCATAGGAATGCATTGAAATATAATTAATGTGTTCCTATGGGAATTTTTTTTTAAAAAAAAAGTCACTTACCAGGTAGGGAGTTGGGGAGGCACCATTGGAGGACTGGCAGGGGTCCCCCACAACTGCGCTCGCTGCTTTCAGAGCTCCCCCAGCAGTCCTCCGATGGATCTGGGCAAGCCGCTGAAGCGAAAAGAGAAAGGCAGGGGGAAAGGGCGAGAAGTTAAAAAATGATGCTGGGGAAGGCTTCAGAGGCTTGCCCAGCTCCATCGGAGGACAGCCGGGAGACCTCTGAAAATAGCGAGCACGGTTGTGGGGGACCCTCACCAGTCCTCCGATAGAGCTGGGTAAGCCCTTTTCCCCTGCCTTTCTCCTTTTGGAGGCTTGCCTCCGATGGTGCTCGGCAAGCCTCCAAAAGGAAAAAGGCTGGGGAAAAGGCTGGGAAGTTCAAAAATGGTGCTGGGGAAGGCTTGCCGAGCACCATCGGAGGACTGCTGGGGGACTTCTGAAAATGGCAATCACAATTGCAGGGGACCCCCGTCAGTCCTCCAATGGTGCTTCCCCAGCTCCCTATCTGGTAAGTGACTTTTAAAAAAAATCCCATAGGAACAAATTAATTAAATTTCAACGCATTCCTATGAGAAAATGCACCTCGCAAGACGAAAATATCTTCGCCTTGCAGGGCACCAAAAAACTCGCAAGACACTTTCATCTTGCGAGTTTTTCGTTGCCCAAGGCAATCATCTTGCGAGGTACCACTGTATTAAATAAAAATAAATACAATTTCAGTTCTGCCTCAGGATAGTCAGCAAGCATTTCCATTAGGCAAGTGAGGTGCTGCTACCAAACAGCAGCAGCCCCACCCCTGCTGTCTGGCCTGAGCCCAAGATGCTCCCCACTCCTATGGAACAGAGCTGGGTCTTCTAAACTAAACTATGGCATAAAGTGAGGTGGAGGGCACTAGTCCATCATTTCTGTTGAAATCAGATTCAATTTCCAGTCTAATGAGCCTCTATACATTGTCCTTTTCTGTAAGCCAGTCAATAAAGCCAGAGCTTCAGATTGTCTGGGGCAGGCAACTGTGGGACTTGCATCAGTTCTAGGCAGCTGGTGCATACTGTTCCCCCCCTCTCTATGTGTGTATGTGTGTTTGTGTTTGTGCATGTGTGTGAGAGAGAGCAAAGTGATTATCCTACATTTATGCTGCTGTTCCACAATATCCAACTATAAGGAGACTAGTAAGAAGAAGAGCATGCTCCTGCTCCTTTTTTATAGACAGGGAATGCCCTAAATCATATTAAAACCTCAATAAAAGAGAGCGCTATGTTTTACAATCACAGCTTTCATTAATTTTTTAAAGACTATACCATAAACTCACTGAATCAAAGCCGTCATAGATCCCATATGATGAGCAGGCTTAAGAGCCACTTAATATTTAATGAACCCAAAGCCTCGAACAACTAATAATGTTTTAATGGCACTTGCCCTTTGCTCCGGTGTGTAGCTATGTATTTCTAAGAGTCTGATTTTTAAAAACATGATTTTTAATTTCTAATGGATGATCATCCTTCCACTAAGTAAGTGAAGAAGAGCTGTGCCTTCTCAGTTCCTCTTAGAGCAAGGGGCAGCAACTGAATCCATGCTTGTGTCTGGGATTCATATTGGTAATGCATTATTAACACCATACTTTACATACTTAGCCACAGATCATATTAATTCCTTTAAGAATATTTTTACACATCCTCATACTAACACCCTTGATAGCAATCCATAATGTACTTTGAAAGCTCCAGAGGTCTCAAAATACCAGAGAGCAGCTGCAGAGGCTCTGTTTCACCCATGTTGTCCTAGATATGTGAGTGTAAACATGGCTAAGTCTGAAATCACAGAGTTTTTGTGCCCTTACAAATTGCATAGAAAAATACATTTGCCAGTTGTGGCTTTTGGTGTTTCCGAAACACTGGGGGGAATTCAGTGGTGTTTAACATTCAGCAGAAATCTGCTTCAGAGAGCTGGGAGAAAGGATGCATTGCTCCCTTCTACAAGCAAAAGTCCATGTGTGTGATGTTGAATGTTGTCCAGTATGACTTGCTTGAGCCATCTGTGTATGAGTGGATGTGGGAAGGAGGAGACAATTTCAATTATTGATTTTGTACTAATCACAGAGTTGGATGGAACCCTGTCAGCTATCAGTTCTAGCCTCCAGCTTGATAAAAGAAATCCAGAATTAGAAGATCCTCAACCAGTGTCTTATCAGCTTCTTACTGAAGACCTCCCATTAGTCCTGTGATATTAGGTTTCAACCAAGTGCCATTACCAATTTTAAAAATGCAATATTCATAAATTGTGTGTGTGTGTGTGTGTGTGTGTGTGTGTGTGTGTGTGTGTGTGTGTGTGTGTGTGTGTGTGTGTGTGTGTGTGTGTGTGTGTGTGTGTGTGTGTGTGTGTGTGTGTGTGTGTGTGTGTGTGTGTGTGTGTGTGTGTGTGTGTGTGTGAGAGAGAGAGAGAGAGAGAGAGAGAGAGAGAGAGAGAGAGAGAGAGAGAGAGAGAGAATGTTCTTGGTTTCATATTGGACATAGCGTTCTTGTGACCAAACTGGTAAAATGTGAGCTAAAATACAACTGTTAGGTAGCCCATACTCAAAGAGTGCTCATCAATGGGTCCTTGTCACTGTGAGATAAATCACAAGTGAGGTACTGCTGGGTTCTGTCATGAGACTGGTGTTGTATAGCATCTTTACAAATGACTTGGATGATGGAGTAGAGGGCATGGTCATCAGATATGCAGATGACACTAAATTGAAATGCATAATGTAGTATTCACCCTCATGGCCCCTTGCTTGATCATCAAGACTTTGAGCACATGAAGGCAAACAATCCTCTCTTTTACACTGCTGCCACCAGGCGATCACTAAATCACCATTACCTCAGGAAGATTCAGGTCCACACTTCAAGGTCTTTTAAATAGAAATTTTGTTTATTGATTGCAGAGATTGAAATTGATTCATGAATATCTTCTATAGGTAAAGTTATTATTAACAACAACCTTCTAATTGGTAGGTAAAGGTAAAGGTTCCCCTTGACAATTTTTGTCCAGTCGTGTTCGACTCTAGGGGGCAGTGCTCATCCCCGTTTCCAAGCCATAGAGGCAGCGTTTTGTCTGAAGACAATCTTCCGTGGTCACATGGCCAGTGCGACTTAGACACGGAACACTGTTACCTTCCCACCGAGGCAGTCCCTATTAATCTACTTGCATTTGCATGCTTTCGAACCGCTAGGTTGGCGGGAGCTGGGACAAGCGACGGGCGCTCACTCTGTTGCGTGGATTCGATCTTACGACTGCTAATTGGCAGTACACTCCTAATTCTAATTACACCTCAGAATTCCCCAAACTCCACACTCTATCCCCTTCTCTCACATGCCACTCTTATTGACTCTGTTACTCTTACTGACTCCCTGACTCTCTGACTCCATCTCTTATAGCATCTCTCCCAGCTCTGCCTCTCAGCAACATGAATATACACGAACCATTACATAACAAAACATGAACCATTGACCTAATAAATGGGGAATGCTACAATAACTTATACTTCAGAAGGTAGAGTCAACATGTTGGAGTAACAGAACAAAGTAAACAAAGTTAATTTCAGCAGGAGAAAGCACAAAAGTCTACTTTTAGGTAGTAAAAATGAGATGAATGTATATAGGGTAGGTGGCATCCAGTTTAGCACTAGTACATATGAAAAAATCTAGGAGTCTTAGTAGTCCACAAGCTAAACATCAGCCAACATTGAGATGTAGTCCCCCCCCCCGCAAAAGCTATGCTAGTTTCATGCAGCATCAACATAAGTATAATGTCCAAACTGAAGGCTCTAATATTATCACACTATTCTTCTTGGTTCAGTTTTTACCTTGAATACTCTGTCAGTTCTGGATACTACTGTATAAGAGCAGTACTGAAAAGCTGGGCAATGTCCAGAGGAGGGCAACGAAGATGGTAAAGATTTTGGAAACCAAATTGTATAAAGAGCAGTTGAAGGAGGTGACTATGTTTAGCTTAAGAAGAGAAGATTATGAGGTTACATGAGAGCTGTCTTCAAATCTTGAAAGGCTGTCAAATGAAAGATGGAGCAAACTTGTTTTCTGTGGCTCCAGAGGGCATCATTCAAACAAATGGCTTCAAACAACCAAAAAAAAACTTCCCGACAGTAAGAGCTGTTAAAAAAATAGAATGGACTACCTTGGAAGGTGGTAGGTTCTTTTTCATTGGAGATTTTAGAATAAAGGTTGGATGGCTATCTGTCAGGGACACTTTGCTTGTTCACTTCCTGCTTTGGGAGAGGGTTGATGTGATGATTTTTAGGGTTGTTTCGAGCCCTACAAATTTATAACATGGCCAGTCATGAGCTGCACTATGGCTTTGATATGTTTCACATATTTTGGGCTCAAAAAGGAGAAACACAACCTCCATCAATACATCATTAGGGCACCACCTGCAACCTGGGAAGCATTTAAGAATAAGAGTAACTTTTTAACCTTTAGTGAAAGTAGCAGCGAGTTACAGCTGAGAAAACAGTGCTTCATGTCCATGAACAGGTACAGATGCTCTTCTCTAAAAATAGCTCAGTAGCTCTGTATGTGTTCACATGTTCTAAGCATGGTATTTGAACACCATAGGCTAAACTCTGGGCCAAATCCCCCATTCTAAGAAATCCACTTCTAGAGCAAATGGCCCCGCAAAGGTCGACAAAGGTGTAATTGTGAAAATGTATTAAAAGAAGAGGTACATGTGGCTTCTTGACTATCTCTGGAATAATCAGTTCCTTTCCATGTCTAATTCTGGAGTCACACACCACAAATTGTGAGAGAAAACATTGTATATGCATTGTACATTTTTCTGACACACAGCTGGGGGGAAAACAGTTTTTGTAGCAAATAATCTGGTCTAATGTGGATTATGAAGATTTCAGAATTCATGAACAAGGGATCCCCTATTTGTAATAGACATAAACTAGCCAAGGAAACAGAACACGTCTGTTTCCCTGTGCACATATTCCCTAACTTCTTTCCAACTTTTTCACCCAGGTTGGGGGACATACTATGTTACCCATTCGTTGGATGCCTCCTGAAAGTATCATGTACAGAAAATTCACCACAGAAAGTGATGTCTGGAGCCTTGGAGTTGTTCTATGGGAAATCTTTACATATGGCAAACAGCCATGGTATCAGCTCTCAAACAACGAGGTATATCTTACTGTACAAACAATGACATTCTTTGGTGTATTTCTCTACCATAAAGCTTCCACAGTGTCCTGAATCCTCATTTTCTTTGCTGTGCAAGTGTAAAGTCAACAACGTCTACAGGTGCAAGGAATTCCACAAGTCCTTGTACAGTCCATTATTTATTTATTTATTTATTTATTTATTTATTTATTTATTTATTTATTTATTTATTTATTTATTTATACATACATGCATACATACATACATACACACACACACACAGACACACACACATACACAGACACACACACACAATACATACATATATACATACATGCATGCATGCATGCATGCATGCATGCATGCATACATACATACATACATACATACATACATACATACATACATACATACATACATACATACATACATACATACATACATACATACATACATACATACATACATACCCCACCTATCTGGTCGTTGCGACCATTCTAGGCGGCTTCCAAACAAATAAAAATAACATTTAAATATACCAAGATAGAGAAAAAATAATAAATCAATAAACAGATTCTTCAAGATGGAAAAAATAACATAAGTGAAGAAGGAAAAATTAAGTGTCAACTGGAGGGAAGGCCTGCTTAAACATCCAAATTTTTAGTTGGGTCTTAAAAATACCCAGCGACGGGCCCGCACGAATCTCTGGAGGGAGGTTGTTCAAGAGGTGAGGAGCCACTGCCGAGAAGGCCCGGTTTCTTGTTTTTTCCTTCCGGGCCTCCCTCGGCGTCAGGCTCCTCAGCCTCACCTCCTGACTCGATTGAGTGATATAGGTAGATCTTGGTGGGAGTAGGTGTTCCATCAAATATCGAGGCCCTATACCATTTAGGGCTTTATACGCAAGCATTAACACTTTAAAGTCAACACGGAACCGAATGGGCAGCCATGAACTACTGTTGTTAGTTGCCTTAGTTATTCCAGTTTCGCTAATAATACAGAAATGAGCAACTGCTGCCATTCAGCAGTTAGACTTCAGTTTCCATCACAACAACCCACCATAGCCAATGGTGAGAGATTATAGGTGCTGTTGTTCAGCAATAGCTGAAGAGCCAGAGTTGCTCGTCTCTGCACTAGCAGAAAAATGCTACCTCTTATAAGTTTTCCACCAACCTAACACTGGATACAACCGAATGTGATTTAAAACAACCAGGTTGTCGGGCTTAACAAAAAAAAAATTTTTTTTGGCCCAGAAACTTAACATCTATTTGCCAAAGTCATGGAGGGGAAGGGAGGAAAAAAGGTGCAGACATATTAGGCAAATATAAATTGGGGGTGGTGGTGTTAGAATGTATTGACTGTCCAATGCATCAGCAATGAAAGAATAAATAATCTGTCTCTTGTTCCCCCCCCTTTTTTTTTTTCTTTTTCCAGGTAATCGAGTGCATTACTCAAGGCCGTGTCCTGCAGCGACCTCGTACGTGCCCAAAGGAAGTCTATGATCTGATGCTGGGGTGCTGGCAGCGGGAGCCTCATATGAGGCTCAACATCAAAGAAATACACTCCCTCCTTCAGAACTTGGCCAAGGCCTCTCCCGTCTACCTGGATATTCTAGGATAGAAACTCCCGCAGCACATCCTGTTATGGAGTGTGTGAATGAATGTGTTCCATTACCACTAAACTCCATTAAAATGTCTTCTTAACTCTTGACAGTATTACGTACAAAGAAATGGAGAAGCTTTCAAAGGGCAAGCTATGTGCATTTCTCCCTCTGTAGACAGATTATTGACTTTATGACATTACTGACATGTATTTCTTCTCTCCTTCATTCTTTTTGTTCCTCTGTCCCCCCTTCCCCCGCTGCCATCAGTTCCTATTCAATCAGGCTTCTGCATTATTATAACTCTGCATAGACAAAGGCCTTAACAACATGATCTGTTATATTGACACTCGGTTTTGCCCATCACAACTAATAATGCCTTGTTGTATTCATGCCTTTGATCTGGATAAAAAAGGGAAAAACATGACTCGAACTTTGTGACTTCTACTGTATGGATATCTGGAGCTTCTGTGGATTCACCTCTACTTCATTTGCTTTGGCATCAAGGTGGAAGACTAGCTTTGTTTAAGGGATATGGAGGGTGTTGGGAGGAGAGAGCTGAGATCAAGCCAGAAGGAAAGAAATTTGCATGCTGAGTAAATCACTCTTTGGAGATACTATAGGATCAGATGACTTCCAGTGTATCAACATAATGTAAAATTATTAGAGGAAAGGGAAGGGTTTGAAAAGATTTTCCTAGGAAACATTCATACAGGTGTAAAGGCCCTTCTCAGTGTGCTGCCATTTCTACATTGATAGATGTCTGTGTTGAATAGTAAAAAAAAGTGTCACTGCGTTGCCCAAAAATTTTGTAATTCTGTGCTCAGCTATGACTCTCCAGGCTTGTCCTACCCTGGGGATTTCTGTTGCCAGTGGTTTTTCTGTTCTCCAGTTAGTCTTTGATAATCCAGGCAAGAGCTGGGGCTTATTGAAGTACCAAAAATTTATAGGACCATTTTCTAAAACATGAGGTTTGGTTAGATGGAATGAGACATAGATGTGGAGGGAAGTTTATTTTGACAGCATGTTCCTACCTTTGTCCTCTTTCTATGTTTACTTTTTACCCTTTCTCTGATCCCATCCCTTTGACCCCATTGAAACCACCCACCCTGCATGGTCCTTCTCAAATAATACCCAGGAATTTGAGCTGAAAACTGTCTCTTTGTACATTCAAATAGGTATAGCAAATTAATGAAGGAAAGCATATATTTAGTTGTACGAAGGTTGTTAGCTGCATTCATCTATACAGATGGAATAGGATGGTATAACACTGCTAAAGTGTTTACTACAGATGTATGAGAGAACATGTCCTAGAAATCTCTAGAGAAAATAGTATGGTTATAATTTGACAGAATATTAAGATGCAGAATTCAAAACCAGTTTTTGATTGATTGAGAGGTTGTATTCCTGCTATTATATATTTGTATCCTTTGATTTAAGGTTGACAGATACAGTATTGTGTACATTCAGTGTGGCTGCAAGGCTGAACTTGGCAAGCTCATCACATACAAATGGAGAAGGTGTAAGGATATACACGTCAGATCATTTTTATTATGATCCCTTAGGATAAGAGAAAAGGTAAATCCACTTTATTCCTCTGAGGATGAAAGTGAATTTGCTGCAAAAGGGGCGTATTTTTAAATAACAAATGGGATCATAAACGCACTGCGTATCAATGTTTTGTTATTGTTTTATTTAAAATTTTAAGCAATTATTTTTCTAAGTGATCGCATAATAATTTAATATATTTTTAGTTTGCATTTCTTATTTATTAAGACCCTTTCTCGCCTTTGGCAGTTTGGAAAGATGTTGATCTTTTATTTTTCAAAATCTAAAGTAAAATAGAAAATGTTAAATAGTAGTGAAGTTGGACTTTCTTATATTATTGACAGAAGTCAGTGAATGATACCTATAATAATGTAACTCTAAAGCCATATATAAATATATACGTATAAATATATATTAGTTCCTAAATAAGAGTTGAGCAGGTTTTTTAATGACTAAGGATGATTAATATCAAATACAGTTTGAAAATTATTTCAGTGATGGCTGAGAAGAACTAATATGAAAAGGAAAAAATGCTGAACATTCAGTCTTGCCCATTTTCTTATTTATTGCTTTAAGTGTCTTTCTAGTTAGTTCATTTCCAATATGAGAGAAATATGGGAAATAAAACTTGAGATGTCAGAGACCAATAAAAGACACATCCATCAAAATACAGTAGTATGTTCTGCAATCATTTCTCAAAGACTTGAATCGCTTCCACAAAACGCTTTGTTAGTGGTGCAAAGAGTGCATTGGTTTATGTAACATGGAATCAAAATGGAGGTACTTCAACTGAAAGCACTTAATACAATATCAGTAGTGTTTGGCTACATGGCCAAGATAATTTAGTATTCATGAGTAAATGCTATTCAGGATTATTCTATTCCAGTGTTAATTAATAGATTCCTGTTTGTAATTTCTATCAGTGTTTCTTTGAGGGTCAGAGGGAGGCTTTAATACAGGTTTCCTTACATTACTTTTTCCTTGCATGTTTATAATGATATCACTCTATTAAAAATAAACAGAACTAGTAATTAAAGCTTCCCCTCCCCTGCTGAAATGGAAATAGATACTGGGACAATTTAGTGGCTGTATATCATAATCCCTCAGCCATAATCAACAAGAAACTGTAAAACAGACAGGGCCTACAAACAAATGACCTCAGCTAAAAAGTACAGGAATCTTAAGAAGCCTCAAGAGTACTTCGCCTTTCCACACTGGACAAACTGGTATTGCACCTGCTTCTTACCAGGGTGGGTATCATCACAACTCAGGTCTGAAAAAAATATGGGAGAAAAATAATAAAAACGCTGGACTACAAAGATTTGACAACCTCTGCTCTGTTCATGAAAGAGAAAGAACCACAGGTTGGTAATTCCAGAGAAAGGGAAGCAAACTTCATTAAAATGTACCATTCTTTACATCTCAGTACACATTTTTTTAAAATGATTTGATCTTGAAAATAACCATGTATGCTGTATGATTGCTGAAAGATTGTATACCAAAACAAATGCAAAATGTCATCAGATGGTGTGTGGTTTTTTTTTCCTTACTGGAAAAACATAATAGAGTAATTAAAAATACTGTGTTATAATATAGTGTGCATTAGTATAACTGTATGTCCATGTTAAAGGACCAAATGTTCTATACAGCCAGTGTTCTGTACAATGTGGCTAAAATGTGGCCTGTACTGCAAATGTGGACCTTGGTGAATGAAAAGCTGCTATTGTTTTCGGAAAGGTGTTAACTAACTAATGCTTAAACATTTGGATGTATTCATTCAAGTGGCTATAAGTATGGGAAACTGAAAAGAAAATCAAGAAAAAGAAAGATATTATGAAGGATAAAGAAATATAAATAATCTACTGTGTACATATTTGTTACGTGTATAACTTCAGCTGACATTCTACACTAAGCAAGTGTGACAATCAGGCTTATTAATAAAAAGAGAACCTTTCTTGACTATGCTACAGTCACACACATATATGTAATACACATTATGTGTGCGCACATGTGCATTTACATAAATTGTGTATAAAGCCACAGTAGATATCTAGCTGTATATGTGTTTTATAAATATTTTATTTATACATATGCAGACATGTGTGATTGTGTGTATATGTATAAATGTTTGTACACTACACATATATTCTTACTGTATAGAGGACAATGAGATCAATAGGTTGATATGGTATGCTACGTAACCAAAATTCATTTACTTTCTATTTTCCTTAGGTATATTTTAATTTTTTTTTACGTATTGGAGTTTTGTATTTAAGTTGCGTGAAGTTCTGCACAATTGGAGAAATCCTAAAAATCTAATTCTTTATTGACGTGGCAATCCTATATAGATTTACCTGGGAGTAAGCTCCATTGTAAAGTGATGGGACTTACTTGCAAGTAGACATGTATAAAGTTGTGCTGTAAGTGCATAAAAACAGCCTCAATAACATCATCCTATTTGCTGGCTTATTTCAGATTGGGTTTAAGAGTCTGCCTTGGGTCTAAGGGTTTGTTCACTATAGCTGCTTGTAAAACTATACACATTTACCTGGGAATACATACCATTGCACCCAGTGGTACTTGTGACTAGTTATATAGTGGATTGGTCTGTTTTTAGTCTCTTTTACAGTAATTTTTAAAGAAAATCAAAATCCCTCATCCCTTGCCATTTCCCACTTGTTTTATATACTATTTTCAAGAATAAGCTTGAAAATGCAAATATCACATTGAGATTACATGATACCGCAGAGAAAAGACCATATTATTTGGGTTGAAAATTGCATCTTCAATGAGATCTAACTTTTCATTGAGTCATCTGAGTAGGTTCAGGCTTCTTGCCCAGATCATAGACTGTAGCCGTTCATTTGGAGCAACTGAGGAAAAAAAAAATCCCCAATTGATTTTAAAGGCCCAACAAAATTATTCAACTCATGAACTTGCCCATAGCGGCAAGAAAGTATATGACAGCATTCCGCTAAGAGTAGACTTCCTGTGCCCAAGCACAAGGATAACATAATATATTTTCTTGGCACTTCCTTTTCTTATTGACCCATGCTTTTACAGCAATTTATGTTTTTTTCCTGTTTTTTTGTTTGGTCCTCTCAATTTAAAAATTGTGTTCTAACTAATTTTGATTTTATTGTTTTTATGCTACGTTTTAATTTTTATGCTTCTTTTTGAGCCGTCCAGAAAATTTGTTGTGGGGCAGCTGTATAAAACAATAATGGATAAATAAAAATACTGGAAGGGGAAAGCTGTTTCTTTTTGCATATTTTTGCATATTTCTAGTATCTAGGAGTTGCTTTTTGACCATTACAAGAGCAGAATTGAAACAACTGTTTGGGCTGGTATAAGGAGCACTATTGAAGCTTTTTCATACCCTCATCCCTATCCAATATTCTCTCATTTCACCTAGTTGTTGGGGCAGAGCAGTAGATTTTGTGAAGTACCAGGATCACATATTACATGAGGAACCTAACTCTTTTTCTTAAAGGGCACTGTCTACTGAGAGTCTTAACTATAAATCATCTGTCTTGGTATCACCTACAGATCACAAACTACAATTCAGAAGTTACTTTAATCAAGGTCTGCAGAATGCATATCACCTCAGTGATGGAACAGGTGGCATGTTCATTAAACGGGGATGGATACCTTAGCCCCAAATTTTGGAGGTGGGGTCAATTGCCCTCAAGTCATAAGCCACTTATATATGTTTAATGAATATTACAATGGATGCAGTAACAGAACATTTTTAACTGTGTCATCTCCACTCTATGTTCCTTCCAAATTTTATGATTTTATGGATTCCACTTAGGTCAAGCAGTCCAGCCTTGCTTCTAGCAAAAACATCCATCAACAGGTTCATTAACTTAAATCTAGCCATTACAGAGACACAGATTGTCATCCTATGCACACTTAACAGGAGTAAAGCCCACTGATCTTAATAGAACTCATTTTTTGAGTAGACATGTATAAGATTGTTCCATTAATATATTATGTCTTTCTGATGCAAAATGTCCTTCCTGGCCCCTCAGAGTATGGCATGCTCTGTTAGAAGCTGTCCCTCAGCTCTAAATCCTGGAAATCCAAAGGCCACCCATACTTTATTTTGCTCTGCTCTTTGGAGTAGTTTAGCTTGGTCCTTCACAGTTTAACTGTGACTAGCATGTGACTAGTTTAATTGTGACTAGCATTCAGAAAATCTGAAGATAAGAAACCAAACAATGACATTACTGAGTCAGGGGTTGACTATGAAGATTGTCTCGGTGTGAATAAATGGCAAGTGTTGATGTGAGACCAGAAAGCATGTAATGAGGCTTGTCACTAAATATGGAGGTTTGATAGTACCTGCAGCTGTTTCAAGAGATCCTTTAAAAGCCTTCATTTTAATTTAATTTTTATACATCCATTGCAAATAAGAAGCAAAAAAAAGTATGTTGCAGGGGAAACACTGTGATTTTCACACAAGCCAACCAAGTGACTATTTTGCCATCTTCTAAACATATGTCTCAGGAGAGGAATTGGGAATTGATGGTTCTATATTATTTTTACTGTCTATGCATATAAAGCCAGGTCTATGTTTTTTTTTTTGTTAGTTTTTTTGGGGGGGCTGGGAAAAGATTTAGGAAGGACAATTGGCTAGAACTGTGATCAGGAGCAGCTGCTGTTGTCCATAAAAGGGCTGTTTGACAAGAAGATCAACGAAACCAGAAATCAAGCCTCTTCAGAGACGTACATTCAGCTTTTAGATATCTTTCTGTTACTTAAAAATACCAAAATGTTGAATAAACAGCTGAGAATGTTTTGTAAATCAGCAGTTAAACTCACTATGGATTTTAATTGCATTACAAGTCAATTTTATTTCAAATGTACTCATCCCAGTGCAATGAACCACCTATAGTAAATCTGGAAGTTGAGCCATGGTAACTGGGCTTCTTTCTTTTTAGGTTGAAACGTTCCGCTACTCCTCCAATCAGCTTCTTGAAGAAGCTGCTTGGAAGAGTATTGAAATATTTCAAGCTAACAAGGAAGAAGTCCAGTTGCCATGACTCAACTTCCAATTAACCACACCTGGGTGACTGAGAATCTTCACAGATATACAGCTATAGTAAATGTACATAGAAATATGTATATAGTTATTTTTCTAGATCTTCCTCTAGTCTAGAGGAAGATTTAGATATTAACAGAAATATATTGTCACTCCGACTGTGACCTGGTGTTTGGAGCTCTCTTTCTCAGTTCCCCCTCCCATTTTTTTATTTGAATGTGATGTCTTTGTACAGATACATAGTGATTCTTGTTTTGCACTTTGTTATCAATATTCGTTGCTTTAAAATAAATAAATAAGTAAATAAAGACCTATTGCACCTTGGCTGGATTTGAAGAGATGACCGAGTAGCAATGTAAAAAGTTTTATTTGTGAATCATGTGACCAGCCTCTCAGCCTGACATGGAAAAGCTCTTGTACTAAAGTGTATTTAATGAAAATGATGTCCAGTAATAAACAGATTCATCTTAAAAGTACACAGATAGTGCTATACTGAGTATTACTTAAGCACAGGATTTTAGTGGTTTGTTGTAACTTGCTTCCACCATGGGGATGCAAAAAAGACCCACCCCCTAGACAACTGGATGCCTTCACCTGTTGGTAGGTGGAACTAAATCTTCCCCCACACCTACCACTTGCTTTTTACTCCTCTTTCTCTTGCCCACTTTAATTTTTTCTATCAAACAAGAACACTATTCTTGCCAGACATCTGAAATAATTACTTACAAAACTAGGGATCAAACTAGAATATATTTTTGAAGAGATGCACCTTGGAAAAGTGAAGAATGGCTATTTGTCATAGCATGCATTTTTCGTCATCTTCATATCTTGCATTTAGTGTTCTTTGTTTTTTGAATGGGCATTAGAAAATAAATATAGACTCAATTTGCAAATCTGATTATATTAAGGCTGTATCTTGCTAACCTAGCAGTTCAAAAGCAAAAAATAAGCCCTAGTAGGATATTTCACGGTGCTCGTAATACAGTGGTGCCTCGACTTACGAACATCCCGACTTATGACCATTTCGAGTTACGACCAGCTCCGGCCGCAAAGTTTTGCTTCGACTTGTGGCTGGAGCTTCGAGTTACAACCAAAAAAGGCGGGGAATTCAAATTGCTAACCATTGGTAGGCAAAGAGGCTGCTTCTTTGTAGCTCTTTCGCACCCAACGGTGAGTGCGATCGGAGGAGGCTTCAGGCTGCCTGGTAAGGTAAGGTGCTGCTTTCTGCTTTTTAAAAGCTCTTCTGGGTGGGTTTTGCAGCGTGGTTTTGGGCTGGGTGGTGAGATTATTTTTCAATGCTTTGATGGGTCTTGGGGGATTTGTTTTTTTGTTTTTTCCCCATTTCCAATGGGTCTTGCGGGATTTGTTTGCTTTTTACTTTGCTTTTTTGCATTTCTGATCGGTCTTGGTTTGTTTGCTTTCTGCTTTGCTTTTTTTGCATTTCGATAGGTCTTGCATGCTTTGCTTGCTTTTCTTCCCCCCTTCAGCCAGAATGGATTAATCGCGTTTCTGATGGATCTTGCAATGGTTGTTGTTGTTATTGTTGTTTTGTGATTTTTCCCCCTTCAGCCAGAACAGATTAATTGCATTTCAGTGCATTCCTATGGGAAATGGTGCTTCGACTTACGACTATTTCGAGTTACGAGCAGAGTTCGGGAACATATTGAGTTCGTAAGTCGAGGCACCACTGTATAAGCCCTATCCCTAAAATAAGTCCTGCACGTGAATAAATTATTGTACGTGAATAAATGTAGACTGTTGTACATGAAAAAAATAAAACATCCCCTGAAAGTAAGCCCTAATGTGTTTTTTGAAGCAAAAATTAATACAAGACCCTGTCTTATTTTCAGGGAAACAGGGTAGGTACCACCACGGTGGGAAGGTAATGGCATTCTGTGTCTAGTTGCACTGGCCATGTGACCATGGGAAATGTCTATGGACAAACGCTGGCTCTGTGGCTTGGAAACAGGGATAAGCACCTCCCCCTAGAGTCGGACATGACTGGACTAAATGTCAAGGGGAACCTTTACCTTTACCTCCAATTAAACATCTTTGGATAGAGTTTGAATATTAGCAAGATTATTATTTTTTTTATTTTTTTATTTTTTTTAATTTATATCCCGCCTATCTGGCCGGATCAGGACCACTCTAGGCGGCTAAGATCCCTAGAAAGGGAGGTGTGTGGGTGGGTGTGGCTATCTGTCATTTAATCAATTATTTGATAAAGAACTGTTGGATAGCTCAGTGACCAGTTTAAGTGGCTGCAGAGCCAGAGATTGGGAGTTCAGTTCATCACTATGCTTTCTTGACAGAAGCTGGACTTGCTGATGCATAGGATCCCTTCCATCTCTGCAGTTCTAAGATTACTATTCTAAGCCTGTTCAATTAACAGACAATGTGTATCCAATCAGTTATTCTCTCTGTCTTTATCTCTGTCAGACCACTTGCCCCCCCCGCTGCATACACACAGCTGTGATCTGCAGCAGAATGTGTGATACAGAGTGTTCCTGTAATTCGCCAACAATCAACCATGTCTTCCTTCAGGATATTCAATGCCATTCTCTATCCCATATGGTTTTCTGCCCTTCCCCTTTCATTCTTTTGATCTGAAAAAGGTGTTGTTTCAAACCTTGGTGCTTTGTCAGGCCTCCTGACATGCTTTTCTGTGTGGATGGTGCCATTTTGGTTTCATACTGGCACATAGGGAATAAAGATCATTTCGTTTCACATCACCCTCTCAAAGAAGATATTTGAGCCTCCAAAGCCCAAAGAATTATCAGAAGTAGACTTACAAATCAGGTATTTTGGAGCAAACCATGAGACAGAAAATTGATTGATTGATTGGATGTCTATCCTGTTTATCTAGTGGCAAGCCACTACAGTGGGGTCTTGACTTAAGAACGGCTCGAGTTGAGAACATTTTGACTTAAGAACCACTCTCATAGGAAAATATTGACTTGACTTACATACTTAGATTTGAGTTAAGAACTGAAAAAAACCCACGTGGGAGGCAGGGAAAGTGCAAAATTTGAACTTTCAGTTAACTGTTGGCCAGTGAAAAGGGTGCCTGTCTGCTTCCTCACTCCTCCCAGCGTTTAGAGAGTGGATTGGGAGACAGTCTTCGGACTGCCTGGTACTGTCCTGCCTGGACTGTATTTTCCCTGCCTTCCCTGAACCTTTCTTGACCTAAGAAAAAAAGAAACAAAATATCCCCCTCTAGTGGTCGAAAGCGGAATAGCAGCTTCCCATTAGTTTCTATGGACGGAAAAGAGCAGATACGGATCAAATGGTTTTCAATGCATTCCTATGGGAAATGCAGATTTGACCTGAGAACTTTTTGACTTGAGAACCGCCTTCCAATACGGATTAAGTTTTCAAGTCAAGACCCCGCTGTACTCTGGGCAGCTTCCAACAAGATACGAACTGCAGGATAGCTCTGTGTTTAAGTATCTGGCTGTGGAACCAGAGGTTGGGAGTTTGAGTCACCACCATGCCTCCTTGACGGGGAGCTGGACTCAGTGATCCATAGGGTCCCTTCTAGCTCAGCAGTTCTGAGTTGATTATTATATACATAAAATGAAAGCATCAAAGAAAAAGGGGAAAAACCCACTCCTATATAACCACCAACATCACAAACACAAATGCCAAGATGGTGATGACAATAACATCAGATAAAGCAATAAAAAGTCAAACAATCAAATAGGTGAAACCAGAGAAGATTTTCTCAAAAGCCTGACTGAAGGGCAATGTTTTTATTTGCCTTCTAAACACTAGGCGAGTGGGGGGCTGACACACCTCCACCAGTAGTGAGTTCCAGAATGAAGCAGCGACCACTGAGAAGGCTTGGTTCATAGATGTAAATTTCCAGATGTTCTTTGGGGTGGTCACCTGCAACATCAGGGATTAGGAGGTGTGGGTGGGGCAAGTGGTCAATCAGAGGGAGACGTAATCTACCAAGTAGTGAGGTCCCAAACTGTTGAGCTTTGTAAGTCAACATTAATGTCTTGAACGTGGCCTGGAAACATACCAGCAGCCAGTGCAAAAATGGGCCAGGACAAGATAGAGTGCCCCAGATACAGGCCTGGCCACTGTGTTCTGCACCTGCTGCAGCTTCCGAACTGATTTCAAGGGTAGTTCCATGTACAGTGGTGCCTCGCTTAACGATTTTAATTGGTTCCAAAAAAAAAAATTGCTATGTGAAAACATTGTTAAGCGAAACACCATTTCCCATAGAGATGCCTTGAAAACCGGATAATCCGTTCCAATTGGAATGGATTACCATCCTTAAGCGAAAATCCCCATAGGAAAAAACATTAAGCGAAACCCACTGAAAGGCATTGAAGCCTATTTCAATGGGGGAAAAAAAATTCACAAAAAACTCAAAAAGACTCAGAACAAAGCCAAATTAAGTTAACGAAGGTTTTATTAGGTGCACTAACGTATCCAAGCATTTTAAACATTTTTTAAACATTTTAGAATATTTTAAAAATAGCAAAAACGGGGCTGTAAAAAAAACTTTAAGCGAAACAAGGGGACCTAAAACTGTCATCGTTAAGTGAAGCATGGTCCCAAAATCGTTAAGCGAAAATCGCCCATAGGGAAAATCGTTAAGTGAAGCACAAGATCGCTCCAAAAAAGCCATCGTTAAGTGAATTTTTCGTTGTACGAAGCAATCGTTAAGCGAGGCACCACTGTAGATGGCATTGCAATAGTCAATCTTCAAAATTACTAATGCATGAACCAGTGTTATAGGGACCTCCTGTTCAGAAAGAGCTGAAGGTGTGCAATTTGCTTTAAGTTGAAAAAGCGAAACTGATGTATGCTGGTTGTTTGTATGTCAGACTCATCTTGATGGCATGTGCTCAAATCCCAGTCAGATCACAAAGTATAAGACATGTACTCTAAACCTCAGTCCTAACTATAAACCCAATGGCAATGTCAGGCCTAGTCCAGGCCTACACCTGTTGCTACCTCCCTCAATATATTGGAATTCCCACTAGATTAGAAGATACTGCAAAACTCAATGTAATTTTTTTTGGTCTACCTAGATTAGGATTAAATGAAGTTCTTCTAAAATTTACACCTGGAAACAATCAACATTTTTAAGTGTTTGGCATTTCTCTTTTGACCATAACAACAAGGCTCCATTGCCTCTCTTCATTGGTGGTCCTTCCACCCTTTGTAACACATTGGATGACCAACTGAAGGAAGTATTTAGAGCTGCATTTAAATGGCTTCTCAAAAGTTGCTGCCTTAATTGTGCATAGTAGAAAAGTGTGAGGAATCATTTTACTCCATTTCTCTTGGGAGGGAAAGGATGACTCCTTCCAGACTTTCTCAAGAGATGTACCTCACAATTAGCAGAAGCCCTAGCATGACAAATTCTTCCATGACCACTATTTTGAATCTTCCCCAGTGCCCTGCACATAGGTAAGCATGTGGAGCCCACACATGATGAGAGCAGATTAGTCTCACCCTCTCTTCTTGCTTACTATACATAAAAGCAGCAATCTGAAGATCGATGGGATGCTCTGTCTGCATGCAAACTAAAATGTTCCCCTCTTCAGACTGTTACTTTCATGCCTTGAAAGTGGTGATGGAATGGGCAGGGCTAGAATACTCCCTTCAATGTATGTGGGCTCCTCATTGCTTTACAAATGCATAAATAAGGCTTCAGTTTGAGGAGGGTAGCACTCTTCTTGAGTTTTGGAGCTCCCTTTGCTTACAACTGTACACATGGAAGACTCTGCAATACACTCTCTTTTATATTCTATGACACCTGCCCATTAATTCACGCCTTCCTAGACCAATATAGTACTGAATTTTATTCCTTCCTTCCAAATATCTTCAGCCTTCTCAGGTTCTTCTAGCATCTGCTTTAGCCTGGTGCAGTTCTTTCATCAAATACATTTCCATATTACTTTGGGGAGCTAGTGCGCGCGCACACACACACACACACACACACCAATTACTAGATTCCCGAAGCAAGCATGGAACTGGTACAAACAGTTGCTCTGTCTCCTAGCAACAGAGTAGGTGAAAAAATGAAGCCCAGAGAGCTGGTTGCCGAGCAATGCTCTGTATGTAAGGCATTTGCGCATTTTGGCTTTGTTGTGTTTTGAATGCTATTTCTAAAATTGAGGTCTTTATTCATCAAGTGATGCTTTCGTCACTAAAGTTACCCTATTTAAGAGAACTCCACTCATAACTAGTAACCCTGCAATCAACTTTTCAAGTCATCATCACAGCCTGGAAGGAAAGGATGATGAATGACACATAGCATATGTATATATATGAGATTTATTTCTTCTTTCCAGCCAATTTAAGCAGAAATGTGTGCCTTACTATTTAAGGCAGAACATTTCCCCTAAGTGTGGGGTGAATTACAGGTTTCAAACTTAGTAGCATATGAAACGAAGATTGTTTTTGTATCTTCCACCCACCCTTTATATAAATAAAAATTGCTGCTCTTTGTTTCCTTTTCCCTTTTTTTAGAATCCCGAAATAATCTTGGCTGTCAATATTAAGTTTCCCCATTGCTTTTTTTAAGGGCTCGTAAAAAGTTAAGAAAGCAACATTTTTGTAAACAAGATTCTTCAAAACATTTAGATTTCAGCTAGTTTAGTTCTAGTGCTTATTTCTCTATCTAAGATTTCACACACAGAGACATTGGGATTTCAGCCAGTTTGGTTCTGCTGCTGCTCCCTTAGTCGAAGGTTTCACACATAGACAGACCCACAAAAACACACAATATTATATGAAATCTCCACACATCCAACACAGAGACTGGGGGCATGGCAGAGATCCACATTGTATATACAATTCACACATTAGGGGCTGAGCTAGAATCACATATAAAGAACAGTGGACTGTTTTCATCATTGGCAATATCTGATTGACACCTTCATTTAAAGCCAATAGCACATACTGTATACATGTGTATCTCATAGCCTTTCCTATATTTCCATGGACCAGGCTTGAGCACATTCTTTTTCGGCAATAAACATCAAGACAGTGTTTGTGCCTTCCTTTCCACATGAAAGAGAGAGCTCTTTCTTGTTTTCTTCCAAAACTGTTGTAATACTTGTCATGTTTTCAGAAACTCAGAATATGATTTAGTGAACACAGTGAGACTCTGTCCACTGCAGTACACTGGTTACCCTTCATCTAAAGGCTATAAAGAAGCATTTATAAGATTGAATTTAATAAATAAAAATATACCATCTCAGTGCTGGAGATGCAAAAAGGAAAAAGGAACCTATGTGCATATGTGGTGGGTGTGTGAAATAAGAAAGAAAGGATGGGCACTGGTTTTTAAAGAAATTAGAAAAATGACTGGATGTGATATTCAGATATCACCAATTATTGCCCTTCTGTACATAATTAAGAATGGTTATTTGAAAAAAGATCAGAAAGAGTTCGTTGTTATAATGGTTATGATAGCAAGATTAATATTTGCAAAGAATTGGAAAAGCAACAAACAAATTAATATTGAAGATTGGTATAAAGAAATGTGGAGTTTAGCAATTAATGATAAGTTAACATGTGAAATGAAAATAAGAAGAGGAATGGTAAAGTCTGATTTTAAAGATGCAAGGAATTTATACTTGGAATATGTCTTTTTCAAAGGGAAAAGAATCCAGAAGAAGAATCCATGTATTTTTGGAGAGGAATGGGGTGAAAAGTGGTACAAAGTGATACTATTGGTCACCTAGTCCCATGGGTGAAAAATGTGTATTGTGTGTAGTCACTAGCGAGTCTGTATTTTAGTTTAATTTCTGTTATTTGTAACTTTCCTTTTTATTAATAATAAAAAAGAAGAATTTATGGAAGCAAAACAAGCAAAACAACCACACTTGGCTTAGCATATCATTTGCTTCACAAGTACAGTACCTTTATGTATGTATATGGGTGTAATTTCCTCAGGATAGAAGTATTTGGGAGTGGAAATACTACTTTTAAGCTGCATTTCTAACGAATATCCCCCACATGCTTACAGCTGACCTAGAAAGGAAACTTCTGTTACCACCAAGGCTACATGGGGATGGGATTTTGGACAAGGAAAGAGTTATGTTTCCCCCTGCATCTAGTTTGGGCTTTAGCTAGTTTCTAGATAGTTTCCACATAGGCACACACATACCCAGGTTGCTGTACTTTCATGACTTACTGGCAAAATTCATGAGCAAAAACTCCAAATCCTTACCGATTTATTTTCACAGCCCTCACATAAAGGTTGTGGTGAAAGTGAATCAAAGCTGACAACTGAACAAAACGTTCTCTCGTTCTAACAAAGAGCCCTAATAACTGGGCCAGCATTGCTTTACTGCTGTACAATAAAACTAATTTAAATACAGTTACGTTTATTCAAACCACAGATTGCTTTGATTCACAGCCTGTGATGTGGTTGATGTCTCTCTCCTTCTTTCAAACAATTGAAAAGATGTGGCAACTACTGCAGGCATTTGGTGGCAGGCTAATAGTCCTTCCTAAAGGCTAATCTGCACTTACCAACATTACAACTGGTGATCAGCATTCAACAAAGATTTTTTTTCTTGCCTGACTTGTTAATCATTAAATTGTTTGCAAAGAGAAAATGACTTGTTATTATAGTCCAAGACATGGTGTGGATGCGGGTGGGTATTGAAAATGTGTGTTGTGATCTTGATCATTTCTTTTATCGCAGAGGTACTTAACAAGTTTGTTTTAGGTGATACATAGGGAAATTAGGTGTAATAGGAAGTCTCATTAAGATCAAGTGACTCTTGTTCTTAGTTCAGTGCATAAAAATGTGTAGCCGGGCATTGTGCAGAATAGATGAGGATTTGAGCAGAGTTCACTCTTAAGGGTAGCCTAAAATAAATTTAATAAGATAAAACAAGTCCTAAATGGATTATAAAGACAATTTGAAGCTAAGAAGGTTTTATTATTTCCCTCTTTCATTCATTCATTCATTCATTCATTCATTCATTCATTCAAAGTGTATATAAGTGGTACAGTATTTCTACTTGTCTGGACACCCAAAGTGATGTACTACAAAGTATATTAAAAGCGTTCTTTAAACACATATGAAAATTACACCAGTTTTAAAGTGTCCCATTTTAAAAACCACAAAGCCATGCAGACTGTTGCTTTGGCCACCCCTGAACACTGAGCAAGGACAAATCTCCATTGAGACAGTTCCACAAGCCAGGCACTGCTACAGACAAATCCCAGTTTTGTGTGTTCTCTAATCTAGCCTCTTGGGTTGATGCCACTTGCGGTTAGGCCTCTGCTATAGAATCTGAATTCCAAGAAGGCTCATGTAGAAGAAGTCAGTCCTTCAGATATCTTGGCCCTGAGCCATTTAAAGCTTTGTAAGTAGAAACCAGCACCTGGAATTTAGCTCAGAGGAAACTGGAAGCTGTTGTAGTTAGTTCAGGAATGGGAACATCCGGATGATACTGAGCCAATAAGCTGATGGCCTTTGAGCCAAACTATAGTCCCTCAACACTACTTTCTGGGAATTTTCAACCAAAGAGAACAATTGTTCCAAAGGTTTCCCCCATATTTCACAGCAGGAAAAGTATTTTAACAATGCCTGATCAATGAGTACATTTTCCTCATCAGTGAACTATAGTTTAACACCTAAAGTCTGGATTAAAATGGCTGATCTTTGCTAGACAATGACGATTCTTCCCCATTGGAATGCATTAAACAGGTTTCAATACATTCCAATGGGGAAATGCTTTTTGCTAGACAATGATTTCGCTAAACAGCGATTTCAGTGGAACGGATTATCATCATCTAGCGAGGCACCACTGTAGCTGTATTCATAGCGTGGTCTTCATGAAAGCAGGTCTCCTGAGCCCCCTAAGTATATCTTAACCTTGTCTTCTTGCATTTACAAATTAAGGAAACTGAATATTGTGAAAGAAAATATAATAGATAGTTACAGTACCTATATAGGATCACAGAACAACTGAGTTGGAAGGGGCCTATTAAGTCCAACCCCCTGCTCAATTCAGGAATCCAAATCAAAGAAGATCTGACAAATGGTTGTCCAATTTTCTCTTGCATGCCTCCAGCACTGGAATGCTCACCACCTCCTGAGGTAACTGGTTCCATTGTTGTACTGCTCTAACAGATGTCTACATTCCTTCTCATGGTTTGAAAGTGAATTGGTGCCTATTTAGGGGATTAATTGGGAATGAGCGACCTCCAGAGGTCTAGGAACTGTACACACTCATCCCTGTACTTTGGAAAGCTGCACCTAGTCCCATAACCTTCAACCCCTAGCCCCCCTCCTCCAAAAAATTCTTAGAAAAATATTTTGTTGTTTGTTAATTTTACTGGAAATTTCCCCTTGTGCCCTGTGGTGACTGAAAATTATTTTAATTAAAAAATTAACTTGGGGGGGAGTGGGAGCTCTAAATTTTGAATCTGTATGGTGATCTTACGTTGAGAAAGAAAAGCCCATCTAATGCAACTAATGGTAACTCAAGTCTGTAACCACAAATTATGGTGCTAAAAAGAAATGTTTATAAAATTGTTTATAAAATTCTCCTGGCTTTAATTTTTGGAGGTGCCACCCACAGCAGGAGCAACAGGAACATTTTTATGTTTCATTTCCACCCCCACCCCCCTTTGACTCTTGGCTTTACCCCTACATGTGGCCTCAGAACTGGTTGTCTTGGTTTTATCTTGTGATTGCAAGCAGAAAAGATGTGGTTGTTAGAATGAGAAAGCATGATTGCTGTTCCAGTCTCCACTGAGCAATACATTCAGGAAAGTTGAAGACACTGCCTCTTGCCTTGTTTTGTTTCTGTAGTGATGCTGGCTGAACTCTTGTTCTTACAACCTTGATCTCAATGGCTACCTGAAGTTCAGCCTTTGCGTACTCTAATTTGGCTCTGACATCAGGCCTTTGTCAAGCAAGACTGGTTACCATGGCACTGTCTCAAAAATAGAACAAATCCAATACACATCAATACCTGCGCGAGGAATAGACTAATGCTGCACTTAAAATACATCATTTGGTACTCTGCTAGGTACTCATTTATGCAAAAAAGAAGAAGCTTAGAACTAATTCTGTCCCCACCACCACCACCCACTTATTTTTACTATAAGAAAAAGGCTGCCCAGATCTGATACTGGAAAAAAAGCAAAATCAGATGAACTTATAAAATAGAAAAGGCATGTTAGCATGCAGTAAGTTGCATTTGTCACTTTCCAGACCCTTATTTCTTGTAAAGAATGAATACTCATCGTATAATTGCTATAGGAGATCCAGGCATTTTCCCTATGGCCAGGGTTATCAGGGAAAACAGACCAAGTATGAATGAATTTGAAGCATTCCCCCCCCCCCAAAAGAGCCTTAATGCAGGTCAGGCACTTCGATATACTTCTGTCTCATGACATTTCTATGCTCAATTTGCAAAGATGATGATGGAACAAATGGAAAATGTGAAGATTAAACCTGAGGCACAGTTTCTTGCAGATTTCTGCAAATATCTAAACAGAGTAGGAAAGAAAAGAAAAGCAAAAAAGCAAAGCATGCTGCTTATATACCGCCCCGTAGCACTTCAAGGACCCTCTGGGCGGTTTACAAGTTAATTATGCTACACATTGAATATAAGGTGAATATATTTCTAAAAGGTGCTGAAAAACAGAAAAGCTGTTTTTCAGCACCTTTTAGAAATATATTCACCTTACGTGCATTCATCCTCAACTGATTTCACTCATTGTCAGGCTGGTCATCTGTATGGTTAGGTATGCAGGATCATTCCACTGACATCTATAGCTGATGGTGTTCACCCATGTGCCCAAAGTACAGGGGGGGCATTTGTTCAAGAAAAGGCATGTCCTTATTTTAAAAAATAAATATATTTATCAACTGTATTATTTGTTCCTTTATGCAAAAAAAATGTAATCATTGTGCATTCCTTAACTGAATAAACAAACAACATTGTATATGGTGAAATCACATAACTTACTAACAAAGGTCAATAAGGGGTGCAGGTTAGTTGTATTGTTATGTGAACTCCAGTCAAGGTCATGTCAACCTGAGTAGTGACAAGCAGATGATGTCATAAGCTTCATTTTTGCTGTAGTTTTTTGTTTATTTGGTTTGGTTTTCATGGTATTGTCAGTGTTGACTATATTTCTGTACAACACAATCTCTTTTTTTGCCAAAAGAAGTTGTAAGGTTGTGGCACAAGGCAGATTTTACTGCATTTTAGCTGATGGGCAGTGTAACTACTTAAAACCTGCATTCTTGAAACCTTTCTCCAAGTATAATTATAATAATTACATGCCATCATGTTAATATCCAACATTAGAGTAACACTAAAAGAATTATAGTGCCAAAATATAATTCAAACAATCTTCCTGATGAATTTAAAGTCCACATAAGGAGCAGATTTGCATTATTAAACTCAATTGACCATGAACCAGAAGAATTGTGGGTTAAAACCAAAAAATATTAGGGAAGAATGCAAAAAGACAATGCCTACAGTAAAAAGGAAAGAAAAACCTAGACGGAAAAGAAAAGAAAAGCTATAAATTGTAAAGGACAGATGAGAAATAAAAACAAAAGTGACAGAAATAGGGTCAGAACCCTGAATGCAGTTTTTAGTGACAGCCACATGGAGACAAAGAGAAGTACTACAACACCAAGGGCAAAGAAATAGAGGAGAACAACAAAAGGGGAAAAACAAGATGTTCCAAGGAATCAAAGGGAAATCTAAACTTAGATTAGGAATGCTGAATAATCAAACAGGAAGCACACTACCTGCTTAAAGAAATAAAGAGAACATGGAAACAATATATTGAATATCCAAACAGAAGACATAAAAGGATGGCAGACTCCTTAGAAGAGGAATCCTATGTCAAAGAACCTTCAATTTTAGAAAGGAAAGTAAAATTTGCTCTGAAAGCACTAGGAAGAAATGAATCACTAGGGCTAAATGGAAGACTATTTCAAGACACAGAGGCAGAATCTGTCAAAATCCTGACAAGAATATGTCAACAAATATGGAAAACAAAACACAGAATGGAAACATTTGATATGCATTCAAGTCCCCAAAAAAAGGAGGTGCCAAGGAGTGCAATATCAATAGGACCAATGTTTTAATTTCCCATGCAAGCAAAGTTATGCTCAAGGTGTTTTATCTTGTATGGAACAAGTAATGACCAATGTTCAAGCTAGATTCTGAAAAGGAAGAGGCATTCAGGATCATATTGCAAATATCCTCTGGCCACTGGAGCTCATCAAAGAATTTCAGGAGGAAACAAACACTCCTCCTTAAATTTACATATTGTTGAAACCCATCTGGTTACATACATATACATGCTTTTCAGATATCAACAGTTTAGTGAAAATATCAGACACATTATTTTCATGGTTGTTGTGGGGTTTTTGGGCTCTTTGGCCATGTTCTGAAGGTTTTTCTTCCTAACGTTTCGCCAGTCTTTGTGGCTGGCATCTTCAGAGGACAGCACTCTGTGCTCTGGTGTAGTTTGCTTAGGAGTTGAGTATTTATGGCTGTGAGATAGGCTTTTGTCCTTTTCAGGAGATAGGTGATTAGTGTGTCTTGTTGTGGGTGTATTGTTGTGGTAAGGAGGAGAGATTATCTGTCACCCATTGATGGGTGTCACCAGCTGGTCTTTTGCGTGTAGTGATCCCCAGTCCTTGTGGCTGGGTAGAGTTTGTTGACCTTTTGCACACTGTATTTTTCAGAGCTAGGAGCCAAGTTTTATTGAGTTTTAAACTTTCCTCTTTTTTGTTGAAGTTCTGCTGGTGCTTGTGGATTTCAATGGCTTCCCTGTGCAGTCTGATGTAATGATTGCTCATGTTGTCCAGTATTTCAGAATTTTGAAATAGAATTTCATGACCAGCTTGTTTTAGCACATATTCAGCTACAGTACTGCAGATTTTTCTGGTTGTTTTCGTCTGCAGTGTTCTCTTATGTTCTTTGATTCTGGCAAAATGTTAGGAAGAACAACCTTCAAAACACAGCCAAAGAGCCCAAAAAACCCACGACAACCATTAGATCCCGGCCGCGAAAGCCTTCACGAATCCATTATTTTCACTTGGGCAATATTGTAGTTCAAGCAACTGACTCTCTACAGCATCTTTCATGTTGCAAAATCTTTTGCCAATGTGTTTACTGCTGCCTTTAACCCTACATTCACCAGCTAGCTGAATGGATGCTGTGTTATCACAAAACACTTTTACAGGTGAATCAGTTATTACATTTACCTATTTTGAACCATGTGACTTCATTGCACATTTCGCTCAAGGCAGTGTACTCTGTTTCTGCAGTACCTGTTGCAACTATAATTTGCTTTTTAGATTTCCATCTTATTAAGGACTTATCTAAAAAATAGCTAACCCTGAAATTGATTTCCTATCAGCTTTACTAGTTGCCCAGTCAGAATCTGCAAAACACTGCAGTTCTAGACTGTCACCTCCTTTTAACAGCAGTTTTTTAAATCTTTGGTACCCTTTAAATAGAAGGGGAAGATATGGAGGCAATGACAGATTTTACTTTCTTGGGCTCCATGATCACTGCAGATGGTAACAGCAGCCATGAAATTAGAAGACGTCTGCTTCTTGGGAGGAAAGCGATGACAAACCTAGACAGGATCTTAAAAAGCAGAGACATCACCTTGCCGACAAAGGTCCGCATAGTCAAAGCTATGGCTTTTCCGGTAACAATGTATGCATTTTGAAAGAAATGGACTCTGAGTAGTCACTGGAAGGACAGATCCTGAAGCTGAGGCTCCAATACTTTGGCCACCTCATGAGGAGAAGACTCCCTGGATAAGACCCTGATGTTGGGAAAGTGTGAAGGCAAGAGGAGAAGGGGACGACAGAGGATGAGATGGTTGGACAGTGTCACCGAAGCTACCAACATGAATTTGACTAAACTCCGGGAGGCAGTGAAAGACAAGAGGGCCTGACATGCTGACATGCTCTGGTCAATGGGATCACAAAGAGTCAGACATGACTTCATGACTAAACAACTACAACAAACCCTTTAATTGAGTAAAAAGGATACCAAATTCCAGTGATTTTTACAAGATTTTGCATCGAACTGACTTCTTTCTTTTGGTAAACCTTTATTGGCATAAAACAGTATGAACAGGGAAATAAAGCACAAGGCGAAAAGAATCACAGGGTGAATAGACATAGGCAAAGGCAAAGGTTCCCCTTGACAATTCGTCCAGTTGTGTCCGACTCTAGGGGACGGTGCTCATCTCCGTTTCCAACCCATAGAGCTAGCATTTGTCCGAAGAAAATCTTCCATGGTCATGTGGCCAGTGTGACTAGACATGGAACGCCATTACCTTCCCACTGTGGTGGTACCTATTTATTTCCTCACATTTTGCATTTTGCATGCTTTCAAACTGCTAGGTTGGCAGGAGCTGGGACAAGCGACGGGAGCTCACTCCATCGCGTGGATTCGATCTTACGACTGCAGGGCTTCTGATCTTGCAACACAGAGGCTTCTGCAGTTTAACCCGCAGCGCAGTCAACATTAAATGAGGGGATACAAAATTATAAAAAGTAATACATAATACCCAGGAAATAGGGTAAAGAGAAATTCTACGTTATGAGGCAACAGTGAGTTTCATAATTACAGCTAGATAATTAGCCACCGCTTCGGTGAGGGGAGTGCAGCGGTCACTTAAAATAATAGGGAGAAGGCCAGGGAAAAAGTCCAAGAAGGGAATCAACCAATGATCTAAGAAGAGTTTCTGATGGGAGTAATGTGCTGGACAACTGAATAGAATATGATCTAATGTATCAGGCAGCAAATGACAGAAAAGGCAGAGTCTTTTGCCTTTGGGGGTTTTGGAGAAATGGCCACAATGCATGGCCGATGGGAAGATATTAAACCGGGCTAGCATGAAAGCCCTTCGCTGCATAGGATTAATTAATAGGTTGAAATAATTTAAAGGGTATTCTAAAGAAGGGGATAAACCGAAAAATTTTGGAGAGCAAGAGGGATTAAGGAGATCTCTTATTTATTTATTTATTTATTTATTTATTTATTTATTTATTTATTTATTTATTTATTTATTTATTTATTTATTTATTTATTTATTTATTTATTTGATTTATTTGATTTATTTGATTTATATCCCGCCCATCTGGTATAATCTACCACTCTGGTATAATCTACCACTCTGGAAGTTAGATGTTCAAACTTCCATTGATATAGCTTATAATAAGACAGTGGGCAACAGATAATTTCAAATCGAATAGTGATTCTAATGGGATATCAATAGATAACAGATTAGAATGGATGTTGTATCTATTTAGGGGAGTAGGGATCTTTTAACAGAGCATATAGTAACGAATCTGGGGATCTAGTTAAAAACAAGCAAAGCCAATATTTAAAAGTAAGAGTCCAAGCCAGAGTTCAGAGGAGATGGGTCCCTCATTAAAGTAGAATAGAGGCAAGTCGGATGGAATTTGGGAGACCAAGTATCTTCCTAAAGAAGGAGGCTGCTAAGCAGTCGAAGTTATTATATGTAACTTCATATAATAATTGTGATACAATTTTGGTTTGAAATATATGGATAACAGCTGGAACAAATTGATTGCCAGCAGGAAAGTGAAACTTGGCGATTGCCTTTAGGTTCTGAGATGTGGATGAAATAACAGCTTTTTAAAGAGGAAACCAGTTAAGTTTGAAGTGTAGGAGGATCCCTAAATACTTAAAGGTTTGTACTTGGTGATAGGAGTGGGGGACCAACTGACCAGAGAGAAACGTTTAGAGAAAACCATAATTTTTGTCTTGTCTGAGTTGATGATAAGATAATTTAGCGAGCAATATTGTTGTAAATAGGTAAGGAAATGTAAACCTGATTTGGTAAGAGAAAGTAAAGCCATATCATCAGCATAAAGGAGGGTGGGAAATGGAGCCTCATCAGAATTTAAAAGAAAAGAAGGGAAATCAGCTAGAAAAAGGTTGCAAAGCAAGGGGGCAAGGATACATCCTTGGCGTACACCATTTAGAACAGGAATCCTATCAGTTAGGACATCTGAGTGGGGGAGGCAGACTTCACTGAAGTTAAAAGTATGAAGACGACAAAGCAAAAACAGAAGATGAGGGTCGATTCCTCATTTGGAGAGCTTTTCCCATAATAGACTTCTATTAATGGAATCCAAAGCACCCTTCAGATCAACAAAGGCAACATAGAGATTGGAATGATGGTAGATGGAATGTTTTCAGCTAAAAAAAAAAATAACAGAAAAACATGATCAGTAGTGAACGCACGAGCATGAAAGCCAATTTGTTCCATTCCAGGAAGATTTTGAGATTGCACCCAAGATAGGAGTTTGGTAAGAAGGAATTTGGAATACAATTTACCAATATTAGAAAGAAGACTTATCAGCCTATAATTACCAGGTTGGGAAGCGTCACCTTTTTTTGTAAATGGGAATTATGACAGAAGATAGCCATGTTTCAGGGAATATGCCAGTACTGTTAACTAGCGTAAAAAGCTTAGCAAGGGGCTCAGCCCACCAATGGGGGTTGGAAGTCAAGATCTCAGAAAGAAAATTGTCTGGGCCCAGGGCTTTATCAGATTTCAGAGTATTGATAAGATCTAAGACTTGATCAGTGGTGACAGGGGGCCAGTTGGGAAAATTGAGGGAATTTGGTGAAAGGGAAGGGAGGGGAAGGGAGCTTGTAAATAGCCCTGTAAAATGATCAATCAAGGTTTCGGCGGTGATAGAAGTAAATGAACTTGAAGGAGTCAGTGAAGTGGAGCAAGAGACTATAAACCAGAAAGACTTCTAGTTGTGAGAGATGATTGTCTGATGTAGGAGGTGCTATTTGTGCTGCGCAAATTGGTGTTTTTTTTATATCAAACAAGGCAGAATGAAGGAAAAAATAGTGCTGTATGGAAGGGAGGGTTAAGTGTTGGTGAACAGAAAAAAGAAAGATCTAGTTAATTTTTTGCCTTCCAACAGTCTGCATCAAACAAAAAATGAGAATGGGTAGTAGAGTGAGGCGGGTTTCGAGATCGAAGTAGGGATATTAAGGATTCAATGAGTAAATTGTAATTCAGATGGCCATAGCTGAAGTGCTAGAGGCCATCAATTCTATTTTTTAAAAATATATAGTTTCAGGTAGACAGGACTAGTTGAGGGCTACTTGTTTGGCATTAGGGGGCCATCTAATTTGGGAAAAGGATTGGGCAGGTGATGGAGAAATAAAAGATGAGGATAAAGGAAAGGATAAGGATAACATAATAGGAAGATGGTCACTATCTGTACGGTTACCAACCAGAAAGTCAGAAAGGAAGGAAAAAAGAAATGGTGAAACCAAGATATAATCGATAACGCTCAAGCCCCTGGGGGAAACATGAGTGAATTCTCCTGGGACGTCTTGTTTGGCAAAACCATTGAGGATGGTTAAATTATAATGAAGACATATATCTGTCAGAGGGAAGGCATAAGTCTTTAGAAGATCTAGAAGAAAGAAACCAGGGAGGACTTTGCTCATCAAAGTTCCGGTTTAGGTAGAGGGCTAAGGCATGATTATTTGACCCTATTCTAGAATTAAGGTCACCTGCAATTAAGAGATGAGCATCCATCCTGTAATGTTCCAAGACAGGACCTTGAGTGACAAGGTGGGGGAAGGTAGGGAGGGGAGGGTAACCGAGAGTCAAGCTAGGGAAAATGGGGCAGCAGCGTAGAACTAGGAATAGGATATAAGGGGGAGTAGTAGAATCAAGAATTTCCTTTGGAGAAGAAACGTGTGATAGGGAATTGACTATGGTGTTTTTTTGGGGAATGGGAAAGGGTAGGTGCCTGAATGTGAGGGAGAGGGGAAGAGAGATTTTCTCTAGTATGCACCTTATGGAATGTAAAGTCGAAATTTACCGGAGGGGGGAATTGGGACGAAGCATCATAGGACTCAGAGTGAACTGTGTTTTTTTTACAACACAAACAGGTGATAAAGGGTTATTGATAGGATGAGGGGCAGCAAGATGAGGGACAGTAAAATCCTCAGTTATAAAAGGCAGTTCTTTGTCAGATAACATGGGGCATAAGGGAGATACATGGGAAGGAACAGAAGGGATAGAAGTGCGGATAGAGGAGGGGACATCAAGACAGTCAGAAGCAGCAGTAGCGGAGTTGATCTGAGCAGGACCGTCAGTCCTAAAAGAATTAAGAGGAAAGGGAGCAGGAAGGGAACAGTTTGGGGGATCATTGGGGGGGGGAGAAGAGTGAATTATATTCCTCAAAGGTTTTGTTAAAGAAGACGTTTCGTCAGTTCTATGGGGAATGTGACGTTTCTTCGTAAGAAGATTTAAAGTAGTCAAATTCCTGAAATAACGATGAGGAATAGTACCCTTATATTGTAAAAATCCAGTAGATGTAAAAATAAAAAAAAAACAACTCTGGCAATACAGTTGGAATTAAATTCCAGCAAATATCAATTCAGATGGCGAGAAGGAGAAATGCTAGTAATTTTTACAAGGTCTATAATTGATAGAGCTACTTGAAGTAGAGCAGCCAGGTGTTTCTTGGCTAAAGGAACAAAAGACCAATCTGGATGCCTTCTATAAGACTTGAAAGCCTGGATGGAGATAACAGCAGCATTTAAATCCAGAATCAGTTGATTGAAGAGCCGTGGGGAGTCAGTCTGAGAAAGGGTAGCCAGAAGCACACCTTGAGAAGTCTCTTGGCATAAGTCAGCAAACTGACTGAAAATATTAACAGAAGCTGCAATATCAGGCCTTGTCCAGGATGCTAAATATAAAAGTGATCCTATTCTGGATTGGTATAGTTCCTTGTCTGGAAATTCCTCATTTTCAAGATTTCTATGAAAGTTTGCTTCCATAGGGGTTTTAATTGGATTGCAATTTTCCATGCCGCTTTCTTTTAACAAGTTTTCAATTTTCTTTTTCTGGCATATAGAAAAATTCCCATCTTGGTCTCTATATACTTCAACTCCAAGATAGTTACGTATTAGACTTAAATGCTTTAATTTGAATTCTTTACCCAGTTCTGACGTAAACCACTTAACATAAACATTGTTTGGTACAACTAGACACAGGTCATCCACAAAAACCAACAACAACAATTGTATATCCCCCTGAATTTTCACATATAAGCAGGGATCGGCTAAACTCCTTTTGAACCCTAAATGTTCTAACTTTGTATTTAGACAATTATTCCAATGTCTCGCACTTTGCCACAAACCATACAAAGCTTTGTGTAGCTGTAGAACTAGACTTGTGTTCTTCAGCTCAAACCCTGGAATTTACCTCATAAATATTCTCTGCTCTAAGTCTGCATTTAAATAGGTAGTAGAGATATCCATGTGATGTACCTCATCTTTTTGTGATGCAGCCAAAGTCAAAACTAATCTGAAAGTTTCACTTTTGGCCATTGGAGCAAACACCTGGTTGTAGTGCTCAAACCTCCTCTGTGTGTACCCTTGAGCCACCGACCTTGCCTTGTACTCCTGGGTATTATGAGGCAACATTTTTAACTTGAATACTCATCTGCAGTCAACCACATTTTCACCATCTGGTAACTTAACTGGTGAAAATACATTCTGTTCTTTAAGGAATTGTATTCAGCAACCATGGCCTCTTTCCACTTTTGTTGCTGGACTGTTAGTAATTTTAACATTTGCTCATAGTTATCTCACTCACTCACAACTAGATTTACGTTAGTTACCGTAAATCTCTGAGGTGGAACTCCACAATTTGGTCTTTGAGAACGTCTAGGAACTACTCTCTCTGTCTCACTACAAGGTCCATGCTCCTCCTCAGCTTCTACTTCACTAAGGTTCTCCTCTTTAACTTGTCTATGACCCTGTTGGTCATTAGATGCTGGCAAGAAAACTTCATTGTTTGCATGAATGTGAGACCAATTCTAATTTCCACAGAGGTTTTCTGATCTACTGATTGTACTGTTTCCAATCTGTTCACAAAATCTATAACTTTTACATCCAGTTTGGTAACAAATAAATATCAGCTTTTTTGCCTTAGGAGAATTCTTCCTTCTTGAACCTTTGGGTATATTCACCCATGCATGACAGCCAAAAGTTTTTACGTGGTTTAATGTTGGCTGTCTGCCATGTAACAGAAATTATGGGGTATTTTGAATAACAGAGTTCCAAACTCTGTCCATTACGTAAAGCTCGCATGACTGGGAGCCCTGCCTTACCCAAATTGCAGAGGTTCTGTAAGCACATTCAGCCTGTTGGTATGCAGCAGGGTGAACGGTACACCAACAGAATCCCCAGTCCCGTAAGCCCAACACACAATAAAGGCCCTCAAGACCTCCTCTCAAAGGGATAGGAAGCCTAGTCAAGGAGACAGAACTCCTATAGACTATAGCAACTCCCCCTCCCTGACCCTCCAAGTGACAGTGGTGCTGGACCGAGTAACCAGGCGGACACAGCTGGGAGAGGGGGACACCACCCTCCTCTCCCACCTAGGTCTCAGAAATACATGCCAGGTGAGCACACCCATCCAGAACTACATCATGGATGAGGGCAGTCTTATTTTGTACCAACCTGGTGTTCATCAACAGCACTGTGTGGCTCGAGGATTTGCTGATATGGTCACCTGATACGATCTGGTTGGGGGTAGGACTAGAAGATGGGATAGATATAAGATATCTAACATCTCTTCTCCTACGTAAGCATGTTCTACCCCCACTGCCATTTCTTCCCCTACCCAGCACCACCTCAATGGCTGCCCCCTCCAATGCTCTCCCCTCTTCCTGTTCCCTCAGATCCACTGTGGGTCCCTACTTACTTAACCTGATGGGTGAAATCCATTTTATCACTGATAACATTTTCTACATTCACCCAGCAGTGCTATTTAGTATCTCTGTATGTTCTGCGCTTCCAGCACCTAACAACTGGGCATGCTGTCTCTCCTGTCCTATCCTTTATCTGATGCAATGCAAGGAAGAATGGATTCTGCTTGAGACAAGCCTGACAAAGTAGGACCATTCTGTCTTCCTTGCTCCATGAAAAGGGAAAATATATCTCCTTTGATTGGTGTAAGGCTGAGCCACTATTGGAAACTCTGAACCTGTTCAGTCAAATGCAACACAAACCCTCCAGGAACAGTGGAAATGTTTCTCCGTCTCTCTGAAGCAGCTGCATGGATGGATCTCCTTGTATTAAACAGCATATAACTATGAAATGTGTACACATTATATTCAACAATAAAATACCATGGCAATTATGCTGATAGCAACTTGACGTAGGAACCGAAATGTTCTTTATTTTACTGAGGAAGCAATTCCAAGAGACTCTTTATAACCTGAGAACAAACGTTATTCTTACAAGCTGTTTAGAGTGACATCCATTTATTTCACATGCCAGTTTATGTACATAACTTTCCAGCAGCAAATGAGTAATGTGCCTGAGTAATTTCTGTATCTTCAAAACAAAACAAAAGAAATGGTAAACATGGCTTTGAGGAGAGAAGGATTTGTAGGAACACGAAGTTGAATTGGCATGAATGTACCCAACAGAAAAGAGTAGCAGAAAGTGCTGCCACAAAAATGGATAAAGTCCATAACTGGAACATTCATTGGAGGTATCTCTTCCTATGGATATAAACTACAGTACAGGCAACGTCTCTGCTATGTGTCTTGAACACATACGAAGGAGCCAGGCATAGCCGCTTTGGTAGCACCTCATTAATTATGAAGGTGGGAATGACTAATGCCAAGTTACTATTGGAAAACTGGCCACAAAGTAAACTTCAGAAGCAAATACTGTAAGGAGGGGTGTATACACTGGGTATTTACACTGCAAAGTCCTGTTGCTCTGTCCTTAATGCCATAGAGGTGTTATACTTGGGATAAAGCCCAACTTTACCTGATTTGAATGGAATTTGCTTTTGAGCATTATTATTGGGGTGTTAATCATTATGCCATTTTTGATATAACTCTGTGAGATATTCCTTGAATCCAGCCTCACAGTTACAGAAGTCATCTTCTTCATCATCTGCTTCTAGACAACTTCATTAGCTGTCACTGACCTTGGTCATTTTGCTACACTTGCATTTTGGCCAGAAAGGACAGTGATTTTATATTGTAAGTCTGTTTTAGCCTTTTAATGCTTTGTTTAAAACTGCCTGGCATAAATGATAAAGAAGACCATCCTGTTTATTGTTCGTATTTGTTTGTATAATGTCTGCATACCAGCACTTTAACTCTATTTGAAGAAGCATCCATAGTTATATGATAAAAATATTAGGCGCAATTTGGGCACAGAAAATTAGAATGTAAAACAAAACTGACTGAAGAAAATAACAGTATTTGAAAATGTATATATTTTTTTCAAAACCTTTTGTGCCAGTGGGATTGTTATGGCATGAAAAGCTGTTCACCCGTTTAAGCCCCATGCAGCGTTTTTGAGTCTATGTAAAGAACTTGTCTCTGGAGCCCTTCTGTCTGTGGGTTTTCTTTTTTCCAACTGGTGCGCTGAGGTGTATTTAGGTTAAAATCCTAAGATCCCTGGAGCAGCATTTTAGAAGCTAAGAGCTCTAACTACTGAGGAGGAGATCCATCTTGCAACCCACCTGTTTGCCCCCCTTGATCTTTTTGTGCCCTTTTTGTCACTGATGGTTGAATTTCAGTGCCAGAGGGAGGAGGAGTTGACAGACCAGGGATGTGATGTGGATGGAGAAAGGGAAAGTTTGGAAATTTCATATTCAAAGGCCTCACAGCCCTTTGCTGTGCCCCTAATCAAGGAAATATTTAGAACAGCTCTGAAGCGGGTCTCATTTCTTTCCCTTTGCTTGCAATAGGGGTAAAATAGTGAAACAGAGGGAGAAAAGGCCGAGATGGACAAAGCCACTCCTCTCTTATTTATACCTTGCCAAAAAGAGCCTGTCAGGATGCTTTAAATGTCAGAAAGCCCTGACCTTGTAATTCAAGACCGTGCTGCAACAATGCTATTAGGAAGCTAGATTTGGTTAAAAGTCTAGACTTAGCATAGTCACCCAAGCTGGAATGCTCAAAACTGAGACACCAAACTATGATGCATCCACCCTCATCAAGATCAATGGTCACATCAGCACTTATACTGTGGTATTCCCAATGAATTTATATAATTGTTTCTTTTTTAAAAAAAAAACTTTAACTGATTACTTAAATGTAAGAAAAAGACATAACTAAAATGGAGATACAATAGGTCTAAAAACAAAATTATAATAATGCAAAAGGGAAAAGGAGGAATAGGGAAAAAGAAAAACAATACAAAACAACATAATGCTTATATGTAGGCTTCTATAAAGGGGTTCCAAAAATCAAAAAATGTATCCATGCATAGTTGCCATCTATTCATGCCAGCAATGTTGTAAGATCTTCTCTCCACTGGATTACTGGGGGTGGGCATCTGTCTTTCAAGTGCTGCAGAATAGGTCTTTTTGCCGTTGTAAGGGCATGGAGAGTCCATCTAAACTTTGCTGATGGTGAATCTCCAAGAAGCAGGTATACAGTATAATTTAAAAGTATACAAGTATCAACAAAGATCAAAGATTGTTCCAATACAAAATTAATGCGAGTAATACAGTGGTGCCTCAACTTACTTATGACCATTTCAAATTACGACCTGCTCCGGCCACAAAATTTTGCTTCTACTTGTGGACTGGAGCTTCCACTTACGAACAGAAAAAAACAGGGGAAAAAGGTGGGAAATTCTAATTGCTAATTGTAGGGTGAGACAAGGCTGCTTCTTTGTAGATCTTTGCCCCAGCAGTTACAGAGTGTGCGATCGGAGAAGGCTGCCTGGTAAGGTAAGGTGCTGTTTTCTGCTTTTTAAAAACTGTTCTGGGTGTTTTTGTAGCGTGGTTTGGGCTGGGGGCATTATGTTTCTGTGCTGTGAAGGGTCTTGGGGGGGTTGTTTTTTTGTTCCCCCCAATTCTGATGGGTCTTGGGGGGCTTGGTTGCTTTTTGGAGTGTTTTTCCCCATTTCCAATGGGTCTTGGGGGTTTGTTTGTTTTTTGTTTCCCCCCCATTTCCGATGGGTCTTGGGGGGGGTTTGGTTGCTTTTTGTGTTTTTCCCCTCATTTCCGATGGGTCTTGAATGTTTCCCTTGCTTTTTCCTTTCTTCTCTTTGCATTTTGGACCTGGTCCCTTTGTTTTCTGTTCATTTCCGAACTGCATCCTTTATTCTCTGTGCATTTCCTATTCATATTGATATGAACAGAACAGCAAATATTGTCAATTATTTTTTCAGCCCTTCCTTAATATCACAATTTAAGAATCATCCCATTGTATTTTAAACATGGCAGCATCCAGAGTTAAAAGCAAAAGTAGTATTAAATATCATGTTCAGCTGGTACCATTCTTCAGCAAAGGAAAGGAAGGTTTGTGGTGTGGATGTGAAGAAAGCACCCTCTGAGTCTGCAAAATCCAAGGTCTGAAATATGAAGTCAAAGGCACCTCTCTCCATACACATTTGCAATCAGTCCAAGGGTCAGTTCACTCTTGACTGCGACTGATCATCTGCAGGAATAAGCTCCTGTCTTGTGCAACTATAATGACACCAAGTGGCACTTTTCATATCACAGATCTTCAGTGAAAGGAGAAGACAAAACTGACACCTTATTTTCCCTCTTCTGTATAGTATATAATCTTACTGAGGTCCTATGTGTCTGTGGCCTTGAAATGCCTACCATGAATGGTGAGAAATAGGGATGGGACTTTTGGGTCACCCTAAATGAAAAAACAAAGAAACCCCAAATTCTCCAACAATGTTTGGTTATGCTTTGTTTCCTACTTTTGCATTCTAGTCACCTATGACTATCGGTATATCTTACTTTACAGTGCATCGATTTCCTTCTCGACTCTTGCATAAAAGTGTCTTCTTTCAATGTCTTCTTCTTCAGCATCTGTAGAGGGACCATAGACTTAATGGTGGTTATATAGATAGGTTTTCCAAGATGTCAGTTTGATATTATTTGGTCAGATCTTACATTATAGCCCCTAACTGCCTGCAATACATCAGTATTAGAGCCACACAATTTATTCTGGTTTTATCGTTTCCAGAGTAAAACACATCATAATTGTCTGTCTGATAATGTCCCATCCTTTTCTACTTTAGTTCAATGACATTGGATACTGCAATGTTTAAATGTTCCATTTCTTGCTTTACAGGTTCCAGTTTACTTTAATTCATGCTTCTCACACGCCATGTGTCAATTGTATGTATTGTGCAGCACTGGACTTTCCTTTCACCTTTGTGCATGTCAGCCACTAGAAGTTCTTTCAGAATATACCAGGTATTTGGAATACCCCAGATAAAAGGGTGGCAAGCTTCACTCAGCACTTACATGGATAAAAAATGCCACAGGACATCCACAGTTAAAGAACAAAAGCACTGAGTCTGAATGGATGAATGTTTCTGTCCCTTTAGCATTATCTCAAACTCTCTCTCACTCCTACCTACAAGATTCCTCCTTATCTTTTTTTTTTTTTTGCCAAAGTGCACAAACCAAGCAACAAATTGCTGTGCTTGTTTAAAACATCCAGTCTCTACAGACATCACAACAAAGGCAGACATTCATCAAGCTTCTTAGGAATTAGCAGTCTCCTTTCATTCAAATTTAATCACTAGCAAAGTTTAACTTGCATTTGTCAGGGATGAGGCATTTAAAGATGGTTTTATGGTTTTTGAAAAAATGTAATAATGATTTTAGCGCTGGAGCCAAGAGGACCTCAACAGACAGGAAGAGAATGGTCTCCTTGGTAATATTTAGAATACTTTCAAAATCCAAGTGCTTTGAATTAAAGCTTTCTCAGCACTTGAATAGCATTGTTCGCTTTCTAATGTATTGGGTATTACAGCTAAACATAATCAGTGAAGTAACTAGGATAGGGGTATTACCAGATGAGGGCTCGTAACTCTACACCACTGTTTAAGATTGCTTAATTTCATTTTATCTCTTTCCTGCTTTCTTTAAAACACAATAACTACAACAATGGACATGGATTTTGTTCAGGGATTAATTCCATGTAGGTTTCACATAGAAAATAAGAGCAGGAGAAGAGAGGGAATGCAGGAGGAGGAGTCCTATTCAAAACTCTGAGGCTGCAATCCTACAACTCCAGGATAGAGTCCAGGAAATACAGGGTTTGCTGGAACTCCTTCTTTGCACATAGAGCCAGAGTTCCAGTCTGAAAGGTGGGACTTTGATCTCTTATATCTCTTCTGTGGGGTTGTGGGTCCAAAGCCAATACTTTTCCAATGTCAATTCTCTCCGCCCTCCCTGCCCCCCACAATACAGTTGCTCTGTCTATAGTCTTTAATACTCAGAACCAACTTCAAGCATTCTTTATTTAATTTTTCTTAGAGTCTAGCCCTATTCAGGCATTACATTTGAAACAGACAGAGCTAAAAGGGTGGTCAAGAGATGGGCTGCATATAACCCATACCTGGGTGGGAGGTCCCTAATAACATCGGTTCACGAACTGGTACTCTCAAAAATCAAATACTGTAATGCTCTGTATGTGGGGCTGCCCTTGAACCTGATATGAAAAATTCAGCAGATTCAGAATACGGCAACCAGGTTGATCTCTGGAGTGAGTAACTTCGATCATATCTCTCATAATGCGCTGTATGTAGAGCTGCCTTTGAAGACGGTCTGGTTCAGAACTGGTTCAGAATCGAGCTGGGCAGCTGGTGAGTGGTGGGGCCACTAGGGAACCCATCGGGCCAATTCTGTTCAAATTACATTGGCTACCAGTCGCTGCCCGGGCCCAGTTCAAAGTGCTTGTTTTGACGTATAAAGTGCTAAACGGCTTGGCCCTGGATACCCACCTCCTTCCATATGAACCTACCCAGCAATTAAGATTTAGCCAGGGGGCCCTCCTTTAAGAGCCGTCCCTCAAGGAGGTAAGAGGGATGGCTTGTAGACAAAGTCCTTTTCGGCCACTGCCCCCAGACTATGGAATGCCATCCCGAGGGAGCTTCGTCTGGCGCCAACGTTGATGATGTTTCAGCGCCAGGTCAAAAACTTCCTGTTCCAGAAGGTTTTTAATTGAAATAATATCAACAGTGGGTCCTGATGGCAATTTTTAGAGCATTGTATTTTTAATTGTATTGTAATTGTTTTATCTTTTTATTGAATTCAAATTGTTGTAATCGTCTCAGAGACCTTTGGGTAGTGTGGGTGTCATATAAGTTAAATAAATACATACATAAATAAAATAAATAAGTGCATCCATATACTTCACACTACGTTTCAAAAATGGTATCTGATTGTCACTAATTGGCATTAGGGTTTTTTTTTTTTCATTTTTCTATGCATGCTTTTGGCGAAGTGACTCTGCCAACATGCGTAAAAAAGAAAGTATTTGAATTTATGATTAGTTAAACCATTTGTTTTCTGGTTTCCACAAGTTGAGGAACTCAGAGAAGATCTGAACAACTGACATAAGAATAGGAAGAACCATGCTGGATCAGACCCATGTAGTCTAGCATTCTGTTCTCACAATGGATAACCAGATACTATATGCCGCCTATAAGCAGAACATCAGGACAATAAGCTCATGTTCCCTCAAAACTGGTATTGAGTAGAGCTTGGAAGATTTAGTGTTCCGGATTACAATGGCCAGAATCCCCCAGATGGCATTGGCAAGTGCCCTTAATTCCTGTTAGATTCAGGGAGTAACAGTGCAAACAAGTAGTTTCCTTTCTCTGAGTGCCTGTGATCCAGGGATATCACCACAATGACTCATAGCTGTTGATAGTCTGATCTTCCATGAAATGAAAACAAGTAACAGGTACAAAAGCTGTAATAAATATCTCAAGTTTAAGGTCTCAATTGATAGCAACAAAGGCGGTGGGATTCTATGAGGTGTTGTCCAAAAAAAGTAAGCATTCCCATTTTGGATTCCTCCCTTCATTTTTGCTTACATACATACCCCCCCACATACACACACACCATTATCGACTTTGTCTCTGAGCTTCTGATCTTGTACTATAATCATTAGCAACAGGATGATTAATCTTCCCAAAGACTTTTAGACAGCCAACCACAAGCAGTGAAAAAAGGCCAGTAGGGAATGATAAAATGTTAAAAGGCTTCAGCTGATAGGCTTGGGGTATAACCCAGTACTATGGCTTAACCTCAATCAAACATTAATTTTGTTCTGAAGGTATAAGCATAGAATGAGAGGGGGGTGTTTATTCCAATGAGTAATGGCTGTAGCCATGTGTGCTTTGCACCTCTCATCGCTGAGCATGTTGTATCAGACTGTAACATACAGCCCTGCTCTCACCTGTCTGTCACAGCGGGGCAGTGGAACATCAGCCAATGAGGGGATGGAGGGTGGTGCAGAAGGGGGAGGAGCTGAAATATAAAAAGGGGTGTGTGAGGTATGTGTGTGTGAGAGAGGGGGAGATTGATAGATTGAGAGTTAGTGATTAGCATGTTAGTCGGCCTGTGAGCAAAAATAGTCAGTGAGGAAAAGTCTGTGTGATTTAATGAATGAGAAACAGTGATTTACAACTTGATTATCTACCTGTGATTTACTCATTTTATTTTATTATAACAATAAACAAGTTTTGTTTTGGAAGAAACACTTGTCCTTTTTGAATATTGATTATAATTGGTGGCAGCAGTTGAAGAAGAGTAGTGAGCACTCCTGGAGGCCTGAGTTGGCAGAGGCTTCAGAGTGGCCCACTACACAGACCAAACTAAAATATGACAGTCAACATTCCAGTTTATACCAGAAGAAGTGGCGTGGGGAAATATTACTCCAATTTTCCCCACAATAAAAAAATTAACCATGTGCCATCAAGTCAATTCTGATTTATGGTGACCCTTTTCAGGGTTTTCCAGGTAGAGAATACTCAGAAGTGGTTTACCATTCCTTTCTTCTGGGACTGCGCAGCTTGCCCAAGGCCATACAGGCTGGCTGTATTTCACAGGAGGCCCAGGGGGGAATCAATCTCTCAACCTCTGATCCTGTAGTCAGACACCTAAACTAATGAGCTATCCAGCCAATCAATTTTCCCCACACAATGGAAAAACTGGGGTAAAATTTTCACAAGCTTGGCTGCTGGTTCTGGGAGTTGTAGTCTCAAGCTGATTTTGCCAAGCTATGATCCCTCATGCATTATAATAATAATCTTATAATAATCTGCGGAGCTGGAAGGGACCCTACGGATCATCAAATCCAGCCCCTATCAATGAGGCACAATGGGGAATTGAACTAACAACTTGTGGCTCTCCTGCCAGATAGCTAAACCATTGAGCTATCCAGCAGTTGTTGTTTTCAGGATCCATCCTATTGCATTCATTCATTCATTTTGACCCAAAGTAGCTGCATTTGGAATTCTGAAAACCAGTGTTGGAGATTCATTCTATTTCCATAATCTCCGAATACCAGCAGGCAAAGAGCTGGTTATCATCTCCCACGTTTTACTATCCATTTTTCTATTAAGGAAGCAAGGTAAAGATACTTAGAGAATTTGTCTCATATCCTGAGAAATATCTGGAAGAAAGCAATTTCTATGCCCAATAATCTACCATATTTCACCTTGCTGGGTTATATATCGAAACTCACATCCAATCCACTTTTTCACATGAATCAACCATTGGTTTTATGGAGAACACAAACTGAGCAGTTAATACCTAGTACTGTACATGCAGGGGATGGAAGGGAGGCTGGAGAAGCTTGGGTAAATGTGGGGCTGGATGGGCAGTTTATTTCAGTCCACTTCTTAAAATCAGAATGTATCGAAATATGAAAACTTCCTACTGGAGCTTTTAGCCTATCAAATGTAGGAGAAACTTAAACTATATGTTTTAAACAAGCACATCAGATCAGGACAAGGTTGTATGCTCTTTGGCAAGAAGGGGATAGGACAACTGTAGGTAGACAGGGTTGAGTATCTCATTTCAGTTCACTGTGGATAAATAGCCACAAAATCTGCATATTTCTTTATATTTGAGGTAAAAATAAATTTAGATTGAACAAGTGCACATGTGGGGGAAACCATCTGTCAAAAGGCAGGGCTTTGAGGGATTAAACGTTAAGACTGTGGGTTTGAATCTCTGCATGTATTCCACCATGTTTATGCTGAGTGAACATGTACCCACCTGTCAAGTGCCAAGTGAACCTTTCCAAATGTATCTGTTGACTGGAGTAGAAAGGGAGTGGTTTTACTTCACTTTGTTTCTGAAGCAAATTCTGAAGCAACTTAGCAAAATCTGAGGAAAAATAATGTTCTGGGCAGAAAGACCCTGAAGGTTTTTTAAAAAATAAATATTGCAGAAGGCAAAACTGGCATTATCTTCTCATTCCTACTTAAACGAGACAGCATGATGGAGAGGAAAAGACAATGCAAGGCAGGTTTTCTAGGATTCAACTCAAGACAGCAGAGGATTGGGCCAGGGAGGGATCCCCCTTCCCAAAATAATAGATTCTGCCTTGCATCATTCAGCCAAAGCCAGATAACAGACAGAGCTACGGGGGGGGGGGGGGGATGAAAACCTAAATGTAGACGCTATAGACAATCTAACAGGAACACATTATCTAGTTGGAACAGGACACTGTTTAAAGCACATATCTCACATTGTTGTACTTTCTTGCACCCCATCCATTCTTACTTATTTCTTATTTATATATATATATTTCCTATTTATTTGAATTTATTTATTTATTTGAGCTGGTCACCTGACTGTAATAAATAAATTCATATTTATTTGAATAAAGATTACATTTTACCCCACCCCGACAGTATAGGATATTGAGAAGTAGGCATTAACCCAGCTGTCTCCTGTGGTATGGACCTGGAAATGGTATACATAAAATTATTTGGCTGTTCACATCCAAACACAGCTCAATCTATTTAGCTTAAATAAGGTTGTCATGGTATGTGCCTCCAGATAGCTCACTGGTTTAGGTATCAGAGGTTGGGAGTTTGATTCCCCACTGATTCCCACTCCTTGAGAGGGGCTGGACTCCATGATCCATAGGGTCCCTTCCGGCTCGCAGTTCAATTTTTATTTAAAAAAACACCAGGCACAGTCAATCAAAATTATAAAAACATTGATTGGTATTATATAACAGATACAAGTCTTAATCATAAAAACCAGTATGTATGCTGTCTCCCATTTGTTCTTTTGCCACCAGTGGATGTGCCGGTTCCTTCTGCATTGTTTTGAGAGAGACTGTAAAAAGGACTCCAGTGACTTTCTGAAGTGCATTCCAAAACCAATGTGAACTAGTCAAGTCTCAAACGAAATTCTTCCATGCAGATTAAAATCCAGTTAGGAGAATTGCTGGATCTCTTGATTTTCCTGTTTTCTCCAGTGATTGAAATGGGAAAATATGACTCTATTACATTTAACAGAGAGGAAAATGAGACCCTATAAGGGACAGATATCTATTTTCCTGCCCCCAGATGCCTCATGAGACCTGGATTCCATAATTAGATCCCCCAGTTTTCATTCCAGTAGTCTCTGGATTATTCACATATGAAATGTAATGCAGCCGTAGAGCTCCATTTGATGGTGGGAAATTCAGACCCACAAATTGATCCCAAACAAGATACCTGAGTTCTTTTTAGTGCTTTAGAATTAATTATTTAAACAAGCTCAGGTAATTTCAGAGTTATTGCAAGGAATGATTTTTCAAAAGCTCTTCCATTTCTAATGGATGACAGAGAAGAGCCACCAAACCTGCTGCAAGATCTTCCTCCAAAGCATGGCACCCAGATAGCCATGATCTTCGCAGAAATTCACTCTCCTTCCTTTTTTCCTAGCTGTTCAGGAGAACAGTGTTGAGACAGGCAGTAACCAATAAAAGATCCAGACGAAGGGTACCTACGTCTATGAAGGTTACCATCTACAAAGATTAATGAGTTTGTGTATTAAAGCTTTCTTCAATTGCAAGACAGCAGTCCTAAGTAAATGATCCTGAATTGCAATAACAGTCAGAAAAAATAAATTCTATTACAGCTGTCTTTCTCCAAGTGTTATTACATCCAATCAAACCACATGAAACGATTTTCAGAGCTTGCAGCGGAAGACAGCAGCTGGCTACTTTTCTATGACTTTGCACTGGAAACCTTGCAGAACTAAGGATGGCCATATTCCTATACTCCGTTTGACCATAATCTTTTCGTTTTCTTTTCTAATCATTTGAGCTCTTTCCAATGTCAGCAAGGCCTGCTTTGGCTCTGGACCTAAACACAAGAGCTTGGCTTTATGATGAGAATGTTAGCAAAGCTGTGTTGATTTAAAAGAAAGAAAGAAAGAAAGAAAGAAAGAAAGAAAGAAAGAAAGAAAGAAAGAAAGAAAGAAAGAAAGAAAGAAAGACACATACCATTTTTATTTAGACATTGAGTTCTGAACAGAACCAGTACTCATCTCCACCTTTTCTTCTTTGTGATACAAAAATGGATTAAAGGCCAGGAGGTAAAGCTTCCAAAGTTACTGTATGTGCAAATGTGACATTTAGCCAACATAGTTAGCTCCATAGTAAAGTCTTCTGAGATGGAAGCTACAAAGAATACGTATCTGTTTATATATACACTGCCCATTTGGCAGCCAAGGCTACTCTGGGCAGTTTACAACAAATAACATAAAACAACAAAGTAACAAAACAGCAAATAACGACATAAATACATAGGGGTGAAAATCAAGTCTTAAAGTGCAGTGAGGATAAAATTTCAATACAATAAATACAATTAAAAGCGTAGAAAAATATAAAAAAATGAGCATGGCAGTATGATAGAAGTTATATTATCAGGCACTATTATATCAGAATGTAGTTTGAGGGGCTACATATGCTTTCTGTGGTTCTTTATGATCAGATGAACATTTATGAACAAGGCAGATAATAGCTCTGCTCAGGCATTTTAAGTGGTGATGCTGTAGTACTAATGGGGGAGGGGACACCTAACCTAACACACTCTTTCATGATCATGTTCTTCAAGCATTTGGTCTGAAGCAGAGAGGTTCCTGCTCATGTGTAGACTCTGTGGGAAAACCCCCTAGAAAATCAGGATTTTTACTTATAAATAGATCCTATAAATAGGCAAGTCCTTTCTCATCAGGCCTAGTACTTAGAGTGTGAAGAACACAATGACATGGGCAGAGGTGGGATTCAGCAGGTTCGCATCTATTCTATAGAACCGATTCCTAAATGTACTATTGGTTCTTAGAACCATTTGCTGGCCTGAGATGAATGAAGGAGGAGGGGCCAGGTGACCAGCGACGAGCGGGGTGGAGGGGGGCGCAATTAACTGCCTCCCTTCCTGCGCCACACTGAGCCGTCTGAGGTGGGGTGTGGGTGAGAGAGATAAAGCCTTGGAAAGAGCAGAGGCGTCAATGGGGGAAAGGGGGGGAGGAGGAGTCGTTGATGTCACTGGAGGAAAGCTCATGGCCTCGAGGCAGAGAGGGGGGGTGATTGACAAGGCATGAGGGCAGGACACAGAGGGAAAAAGTTTTGGGGTGAGACCGCTTCAGTCAAACACCCAACCGTCCTCATTTTACTATGATTTTTTTCAAGGTAAAGGTACCACATAAGACTGTTGCTTATGTGGTACCTTTTTTTTAAAATGTCCTGGGCATTCATTCATTCATTCATTCATTCATTCATTCATTCATTCATTCATTCATTCATTTATTTATTTATTTATTTATTTATTTACTTATTTACTTATTTATTTATTTATTTATTTATTTATTTATTTATTTATCATTAGGACATAGAACCTGTTGTTAATTTATTTGAATCCCACCACTGGACATGGGGTAGGTGGAGTCTCAATGCTACCCTCTAAGTATGTTCACAGCATTGGCACTTTTAATGCCTGAATGGGTTTGCTGCAAGCAGAATCAGCCATGCTGTAGCAATGCAGGCTTCCCCATGCCTCCACTGCAAGGAGCAGAGCATGGGGGAAGGAGAGATGCTGAGGAAGAGAGTCTCCTCCTCCTTTTCCACTATCAGCTGTCCCTCACCTGTTTCTTCCCAAGTTGTGCTGAGACCACACTTTCCACTAAAGAGGAGAAAGGAACTAGGAGAAGGTGATATGGAACAAAAATGCTGAGAACAGGAAGGATTAACTGCACTCCTTTCCTCTCCTTTCTCTTTCCTGCCCCACTTGGCGCATCAGAGGAAAAGCAAGGGCTTACATGAAGGAGAATGTGACATCAGTGGATATCTAGCACAATGAGCAAGCGTGTGACAGAAGATGTCAAAACAAGTTCCAGCAGCACCAGCCATTCTGTAGCTTCAGTATTTTCCACCACCACTAGTGCCCTGCACAATAAGACTTACACACAAAGAGGCTAGGTTTCCAAGTTGCTGTCTTAATTCTCCACAATGTCTCCAGAGGAGCATTATGAAGTAATTGAAAAGGATAGGCTCCAGAGGGTGCCTGCCCACCCCCATTGCAAGGAAGGCCAGGATGTCAGAAAAGGCAAGTCCACAAGAGGGCACATGGTCAAGAATCGCCAATCTTGGAACCATTCCTGAAGAGAATGGTGTTTCCAGACTGGTGGGAGAGTCTTGCCCTGACTTAGTGTGACAAATGAAAAATAATTGAGCAGAACTTGGATCATTTTAGAAAACCCAAATGATCATATTTGTCTTGTTGCTTAGAGCAATGGTTCTCAAACTTGGACCCCCAAATGTTCTTGGACTGCAAGTCCCAGAAACCCTGGTCAGCATAGCAAGTGGTGAAGGCTTCTGGGAATTGCAGTCCAAGATCCAACTGGAGAACCACTGGCCTAAAGAATGGGCAAAAATCAGCTCAGACCTTTCAGTCAGCTTTCAATGTTTATCCAGAAAGCATGGGATTTAAAAGAAAACTAACTCAGGTCTGTGACTTCATAATAAAGAAAGAAAAAAAAGAAAGAAAACTTTATGCAATGATAATAAATTGTGAGCAGTTTAACAGAATGCAGACTGCTCGAAGGCAATACAAACAACCCTTCTAAAACTGAACTTTGTAACAGTTTGGAAAGAGAAAAAAGAGCAATAAGAGTGATTGCATTCTTAAACTGGTGCCAAATTGCAATCATTAGCAAATCTAAATAACATTGGATACTCTGTGTGTTTTTCCACATTTCAGACTAAAAACAAAATATTTACAGAATGAAAGTCTCTATATCCACTTGTCCTTAGGCTTCAGTTCTACAAAAACACTTTATGAGTAACACCTTTATTGTAAACCATACCAGCATCAGAAACCGGGATGTGGGAATTTGTCATGTTGCATTTCTAAGAATCTCACCAGCATTCTTCTCCTGCCCTGCTCTGAGGCCATTTTTAGAATTGCCTTGTTGATTTGCTCTGCTGCACAATATCCTAGATGCCTTCTCATGCAACTAACATTAGATTTAATCAAAATAAATTAGTGAAAATAAATAAAATATTAGCCAGAACTGAGTAATTCTAGAACTTGCTGTTCTTGTCAAACGCACGTCACAAAGAGTTGTATGCATCTGTTGACTCTCAAACTGCAAATCCAAGTTTTTGCTGAAAATTTACTTTCTCCTGTTGGGTCAAATCAGAGGTAAAGGGGAACAGATGTTTCCTTCAGTCACAGTCTTCCCTTCCAGATACACATTTCCTTCTAAGCTCCTTGTCTCAGCAAGAAGATTTACAGATGAATCCTATGATTGCCTCCCAAGGACCAATCACAAAATAGAATCAACCTAATTTGCAACACATGGGGTAAAGGAGGTCCAAGCTAGGATAAACAAATATATTTTATGTCCTAAGCTAAAGTGCCCCACCTCTAATAAGCCCCATTTCTAATTATTTAAAGTTGCTATCCAAGGTGCTGAGTCTGTTTGTGAGATAATGACACTGACATTAAAGCCATCAGCCTCCACTGATGCCAACTACGATCCTTGTATGTGATTTAGAATTTAGCTTCAGTTTTTTGCTCAAAGTTTGCTTTCCAGACAAATTTACCATCACTAGCATGGGTCAACGTCTGAATTTGCCCATATGCAAGATAAAAGGTATGTCGTTCAAGGCTCTACAAGAGTTAGTAATGGTAAAATTAGGGGAAATGAAATATACCTCCTTGCTTCGTTTATTAAACTAATTATGAATACAATATCTGAAAGGAGTCTGTGCACATGGGGGAAAACTATGTGTGCCAGAACCATTTGGAAACATGGATCCTGTGCACAGAGTTTGCAAATATTACAATTTTTTACTACAAATCCCATGATCCTCACAGTAGTATGCCCAGTGGTCAGCCTGCTTAAGGGATTTATAACCTCCTTCTCCCAATGTAATATTTTCCTAACCTTTGGATGTGCATGAAAAAGCCACATGTATTTGCTTGTTCCAACTGTGTGTGAAAAACCTTTTTGAACTGGTATGTATTATATTTATTGATCTCTGATATCTGAGTCCCCCACACAGAGTGCAAAAGCATCCACGGTGATAAATAATAAATGGCTAGCTGCAAGAAACTTTAAAGGACTCTAATAAATGAATTAAAGCAATCACACTTGTCACATTAGAGATCTTTTAGGCCAGGGTATGGCCAAACTTTTTGATCCTAAGGGGCAGATGGGCTAGGGGCCATGAATACATGACCAAACACACATTTGCAGTGAGGAGAACTCCATGAGGAGATCTTGAGTGGGAACTGGAGAACATTCTCTCCAGCCTTTCCCTGCAATTCAGAAGCAGAATGTTCTTTTCCCACAATTTCTGTTAATGAGGAAAGAGAATTGTCAGAAATTGGGAGAGGTCAAAACTTGGCAACTATTGGTCAGAGCACCTTTGGGGGCTGCAGTTAAAACCTTGGAAGGATGCTTACATCCTAAATGCTACAAGGTTATGTCCCCATCATAACAAATTTTGGTTATTGTAGGGGACATAATTTAGACAGAAACCTATTCTGTACAGAAACTTAGCTGTATTAGTCTGCTGCAGGAAAAAGAAAGATTTTATTTGGCATAAGCTTATACACATAATGAAGTGGTTTGGAGTCCATGAAAATTTATCCCAAATACAGTGGTGCCTCACATTACGACGTTAATTCGTTCCAGCAAAATTGCTCTAAAATGAAAACATAGTAATGCGATTTTAAAAAGCCCACAGAAACGCATTAAAACTGGATTAATGCATTCCTAGGGGCTTGAAACTCACCGCCCAGCGAAGATCCTCCATAGCGCAGCCATTTTCGCTGCCTGTGCAGCGAGGAATCCGTCCCAGAAAACAGCGGGCGGCCAGTTTGTTTACCCGGCGGCCATTTTGAAACCGCTGATCAGCTGGCCGAAAATCATCGCTTTGCGATGATCGGTTCCCGAAGCAGGGAACCGATCATCGCAAAGCAAAATTCTCCCATTGGGAACATCGTTTTGCGATCACTTTTGCGATCGCAAAAACATCGACATCTAGCGATTTTGTCATCAAACGGAGCACCCGCTAAGCGAGGCACCACTGTAATTTATTTTTTAGCCCTCAAGTTGTGATAGGATTGTTTATATTTGCTATTTTCTATACTAATATACCATTTGATGCCGTCCTGCAAAGGACGTTTCGCATATCACAGGTAATTAACCATCTTTCAATGGAACTAGTACACCATTCTGAGAGGGTTACTAAATGTCTATGGATCACAGCTGAACACTGTTTCCATTTGATAAGGGGAAGTTACCAGCAGCCATTGGGTCTTGCATTTAGTCCAGCTGACTTTACCACTCACCTGGTTAACTTTTTTGTGAGAACTTTCTAAAATTGGCAATGTTCTATATAAATACAGCGGGTGGGGAGACTGAATGTAAAACTACAAATCCACTCATCCATACATATCACATCACAAGTTTGAAATCTTTTGCTGGTTCAGGATGATGGGCAACGCTATATGCACAGCCCGGAAAAGTTGCTTTTTTGGACTACAACTTGCAGCTAGTATGCAACTGTAGGTAAAGGTAAAGGTCCCCTTGACATTTAGTTCAGTCGTGTCTGACAGTAGGGCACAGTGCTCATCCCCGTTTCCAAGCCATAGAGCCAACATTTTTTCTGTAGATAGTTTCCATGGTCACGTGGCCAGCGCGACTAGACACAGAACTCTGTTACCTTCCCACCAAGGTGGTACCTATTTATCTACTTGCATGCTTTCAAACTGCTAGGCTGGCAGGAGCTGGGATAAGCTACGAGAGCATGGATTTGATCTTGCGACTGCTGGTCTTCTGACCTTGCAGCACAGAGGCTTCTGCGGTTTAACCCGCAGCACCACCACGTCCCTATGCAACTGTAGTCTTTTTTAAAAAGAAAGGTTCTCCTATATGTAGAGATCAGGAAACGTTGACTCCCACTGGACTCATATTTACCTTTCACTTAAGCAAAGTGTGAGATAAATCCCACATAACATATTGGGCAAAAGTATGAAAAACATGTTGATCTGTCATATTCTTTTCCTCTCATCTTTGGGTGCTGAGAAAGAGGTGCTATTTCCTCAGTTGGAGTGAGTAATTTATTTCTTTCAAGGTTTGGCTTTGACCATCTATTGCTTGAAAATAAGTGACTCAAGTTAACTGCCCAACTAGTCCATCCAGTGTATAAATGGACAAAGAAGGTACATACGTAATGTTTTAAGGGATAAACAGACCAGTATTTAAGAAGCTCTAAGAGCCCTTTCACTCAATGTGTTCCCAGAACATTTGACTATTTCCAATTACCTCTGCCTTTTCTTGAAACCAAGAAACAAATGAATAACAGATGTCAACTTCTATTGAAGGCTACTTACTGAATGTGAACTGTTCCTGCTTATGGGAAACCCTTTTAGAATTATTTCTTTTTCTTACTGTTACCATGACAATATTTAGCCTAATCCCATGGCTTTTTTCCCCTGCATCTCAAGAATATTGTGTAGGCAAGTTATTATCATTAAAATGAATAGTGCTCACACTTCATAATGAATTTCTTTAATATAGCCTTCCTTGTAAAAGTAGATTGTAAATATGATTTCATCGAGCAAGATAGTCCTGAATACACACAAACAATCCTGTCTCTCTTCAGGAAGGGCTCAAACATGCTTAATGTAGACTGGATTGTTCCCATAAATTTTTTTAATCACTTATCCATTATCTTAATACATGTTTGCCCTCAATTTTAAGGGAAATATCCATTATATACCATTTGCTCCTAAGATTATTTAGGCGTAATAGTGTGGATATGTTGGCTGTATTCTAACAGAACAATTACTGACTTGATGGCATCCTGCGCCTTTGCTCATTAGTGAAGGTGAGAGGTGAGGCAGGACCAACCCTCAAGACACGATGACATGCACCCTCACACAGGAATGAACTGGATGACCATTTGGAACTGACTTTAATAAAGGAGGCAGGAGACTCTCTTCCTTTGTTCCAAAGCAGAACTTGGAGAAGTTTTGTTTTCTTATTTGCCTTTTTTTAGGGGGGAGGGGGCTGCAACACCCAGATGTTTCCACCAACGTGGTGACTGGCCATGATGATGAAGGTATAATAGGATTTGTCATTGGGAAAATATACCTGAAGCAGCCAACTAGGCAGCAATGGGCAGGCTGAGCCATGACACATAGAGGTCTCTTCTCTAATACTGGTGGAACTGTTGATAGTTGTGGCTAGTGCTCCCACTATATCTCCTGCTTAGGGGTCACCTCACTCTGCTTTATGGCAGGGCTAGTCCTGAGATAGTGGATTAAACTGGAATTGTGAACATGTTTAATTTATCTGTTACATTTGGATCCCAACCTCCGACTTACATGTTCAGAGCAACTTCCATCATCCTTCCCCTCTTTGTTTTTATCCACACAGTACCACTTTCAGAGCAGTTTAGACTAAGCGCATATAGTCCGAGACAACTTGGCCAAACTCCCCCCCATGTTTCCTTTGCATGACAGAAGTAGTGGGAAGACCAGAAAAGAAATATACAGTGAACTAGAGGTCAATAGTTTACAACATTTAGCTTTCTACAAAATTGCAGTCTGTTGCAACAGTCTGGTTCCAGTGGTTGTGGCTTTTATAACAAGCAGATTATGGGCTATAATTTTCAGTTTGGCTTTTGTTTAAACCCTCACTTGTACCTTTATCTTTTGTAGCCTTGGTCCAAATTTGATTCGGTATTGCTCATAACTTCTTCAGGTCTCATGTGCTCTGTGGTGCATTCTTTTTTCATCTAAAATTTAGCTGAATTCTGAAGTTTTATGAAGTTTCAGGTAAAATACTGCCAAGTGTTTATTACTGTCATTCTTTCAGGAAATGCACATAGCAGAAGGTTGGACAGTTGAACAAAAACACACCACATATTTGAACAAGAATGTACTGATTCAACTGTACTGTTGCCTGGGATGAAACAGCGAGATCAACAGAATAGTTGTCCCATGGGACGTTATCTGTATTTATTTTAACAAAGAAATACTTTAATGGCCTTGTTGTTTTGCCAAATTGACAAGCTACTAGAATCGGCATCGTTTCCTCCTAAAGATCAAGGGAAGAAGAGAAAGCAATCTGAACAACTTTTAAAAAGAGCTTTACTTATTGAGAAATGTATAGGATAATATTTCGCAGCTACAAGGCTTTGCAAAATCTGGATTAGATATATTTTTCCATATTCTTAAGACTTCTTTATGTTCAAAAGTTGATTACAATCTATGAATGACTGCAGAAATTCTACCTTTCCTTTGCTGTGTTAGTTATCAATCATGAGATCCTAATTATTACTAAACCAGATTTTCGTCCTAACAATCAGAATGAAATCGATGTTTTAGTAGTGGTATAAGGGGTAGGAATCAGGAGGGTGGTGGGGAATAGATCTGTGTTACCTTACTCGCATTTGTTGTGAAAAAATCCAGCAACCTTAATCAGGATTGTTGGGGAGAGTGAGTTAAATCCTCCTTCTTCCCCCATATTGATAAACCTGGTAAATTGTTGTTGATATTGATGATGCTATTGCTGTTCTTCTTCTCCTTCTCAGGAGCAATCCAATTATGCTTTTGGAATGGAATGATAATCCAGTTGGCTGCTGTTGTCACTCAGGGGGTGCCCAAATGTGTTCACTGTTCTGACTCTCTTTGGGGAGGTTTTTTTCTGTCTCTTTATTGCAGAGGGGGGGAAGTGTAATCCTGCTCTTCTCCAAGTGATCTGGACAAAGGATTGCACTAAAGAAACAGCAGAGGTGGGAACATCAGCTGCAGTGCTGAGTTAATCCTAAAACATTCAACAGATGTGTTGATCTCGAAACATGTTGAAAGTCAATTTCCTGATTGGTCTGTTAATTAATTTTTTAAACCCATGATTTTTCTTTAAAAAAAATAAACCTCTTAAAATTGCCAAAAATACATATAATAACTTAACATAACAAGTAAAATACCCAAACACCGTCATTTGACATTTTAATATATAAAATAACAAAAATTTAACTCTTTAGTTAAAACGTTAATGAATTAGATACTAAAAATTAGAGAAACAAATTCTTTTTAAACAAATTTCCATACTGTCTTGTCAAACTTCAGCAGGCTTGCTGAGATAAACAGTAGCTTTGAGGAGGATCGTTGGAAGATGGAAGTTTCAATCTTCATCATTCTCTATGATTCTGATCAGGAGCACTGTTTCATCAAGGCCATTAGGTTAAACTTTAGCCACTAACCCTTTAACCCATTAACCATTAGAGTGTCTGGTTTCCTCCCACCCCTGCAATACTATGAGGATAATGGCTGGCTGGGTGGGTGAGATTAAAGCCTTTCTCCCCAAAACCCCCACATAGGACTGCTATTTCTCTGTTGCTATTAAGCAGTGGGTAAAGGCTTGCCTACCACTAGTACTGAAAAGCTGGAAATGACTGGTAACATGAATAATGGACACTGAAAATTCAGGGAAGGAGCTCATTGTTGTGAGTTGTCAAGGCCCACACGATGCTTTGATGGTGCACCACAGAGGTAGCTATTTATTTCGCTGTACATCACTCTGGAAAGCCTAGTGGGGAGAAGAGCAATTAATAAATGCTATTAAATGAATGTTGGGATGTTGGGAAAATCTGAAGGCAAGAGGAGAAGGGGACGACAGAGGATGAGATGGTTGGACAGTGTCATTGAAGCAACCAACATGAATTTAACACAACTCCGGGAGGTGGTGGAATACAGGAGGGGGTCACGAAGAGTCGGACATGACTGAACAACTGAACGAAGAAACGAAATTAAATGAATAAATAAATGCATTGTACAATACAGATGGAGATGGGGAAAGCACATTAGAAGTGTGCATACAGAACGTTTTGCTTCCCAAGAGCGCAGAAAGGAAAAGCAAGGTAGGAGGTCTTTAAAATGGCAGCTGCCCTGGATCTTCACCAAACTAAATTGGTTCAATATCTGGGTTTGGCCACAAAAAACATTCTTTTTTCCAGTGCTGAAACATATTTATATCTATGGTTTAGAATGTGGTCCCCATAAAAACATAGTTGAGGTCTCATCAGTGGTTTCTTTTCCTGATAAAAATTAGAATTCAAATATAAAAAATACTCCTGCTGGTGTGGAGCTAGTGTCAGACATGATCAGGCATGAAACAGCACGTTTAACTTAAAACACACTCACACAAAGGACCCTTACTTTTCAAAAGTCTGAAATCTATTTTTAACATTAAAAAGCACAGAATGTATCTTCAGCACGTTAATTGTTTTCCGGGAACACCATGTTTCTCTAACAAGTGTTTACAACAGGAAAATGTCAAACACAGTCATTTAGGGCGAATTCAGTCAGCATATATTCACCTTGGTGCCGAATAGAGTGGCCACAGGCATCACCACAAATGAGGGCACAGAGGACAAGGAATGCCAGAGAGGAGTACATTTGTCACACAAAAAGTGTTTTGCTAATTTAAACTAATATGAGCAAATATCACCACGATGAGACACTGTTGCAACAATTTAAGTGGGAATACACTGCTGTTTGCCATGCTGCACAAGACCACAATTAGGTAACCACCATGGGATATAGCACAGAGATAAAGATGGGATATAGATGAAAGAAACAAATATGGCACAGCATTTAATAATTCACAGTGCCTGGCTTTTTCTGCAGGTTACAGAAAGTAAATCAACAGAGGTCACTTTAGTTTGGTTGAAATATCTAGCTAGGCAACCATCAGTTATTTCAGAGGGATGGTCTGAGCAGTGCTTTCAGAATGGCCACTCCCGGTACTGACCTCACATCTGACGTTCATAGAGAATTGAGATGTCATGTCTTCCTGCTATTCATCAGTAGTCACATTGGTATGCGTGGCTTATTTCTTTTCTTAAATAATTACCTCCTCCACAAACGCTTTTATTTAAGAAATGAGAGGGGGCTGATTTGATTTACCAATCAAAGTCCTGTTCATCCAGGAGGACTCACTGATAGTGTGGCCATTTACACATCATCAAAGGAAAAAAATATGCATCCTGAAAAAGGACAACTCCTCAAATGAGCTGCCAGTCAGAGTTGAGAATACTAAACCAAATGGACAACGAGTCTGATCTGCTTTAAAACACCTTAAGGAGATCATACGGCCACCCTAGCTTGGAGCTTCATGGGATTTCTGTTTAGTTATTCCTTAACCTGCAGTCCTGTTCTTTTTAAAGAAACCAGTATTTTTTAAAAAGGAAATTGTTCAGAAATCCACCCCAAATCATAAACAAATTCTTCAAAAACAGTCTTCCGGCCTGGCTGTTTTATGAATAACCACTCACACTGACAGCCTCCAATCTAAGTCCTTTGCAGCAGAGACTCCACTCGTAATCCACTTTGGAAATCCACCCTCTTTCAAAACATCCCTTTCAATAATGTTCAAAAAAGTATCTTCCACCCTGGATTGGGGTGGTGGAGGAAAGTTTTTTTGTTTTATTATATTAGCACTACCACTGAATGCTTCCTACAGAGAAGCTCTAGATTTCTGACTGCGACCCAAAATACAAACCAGAAACCCACCAAAAAGGAGGCGATTTTAAACAAAAACTGGGAAACCATGGCTTTTCTTATTCTTTGTCCCTATTGGTAAGAATTAAAGTCTTGCATGGTCCTGGATGGCAGGAAAAATACTAATATTATCAGGGAACAATCAGGCAAAGGCTCTGCAGGGATAATTCCTTAGATTTTTCTCATCCTTGCAAGAAATACAGCATTTCCTCTCTCACCACTTGCCTACACATTCAAGAACAATATATATTTTAAAGGCAAGGATGACTATCTATGGAGGGTGGAGGTGAGGCTATTGGGGGGGGGGGAGAGATTAATTATCATACATTTAACCGTTACTTTTAAAAGTTTTTTTTTCTTTTAAAGGCTGGCAATTTTCTAGGTCTTCTTTTTCAGACTTTCAATGTGTTGAGTGGAATGGAGACTCTTCTGACTCAGGAATGACACCCCCCCCCCCAAATTCAGCAGGGTTCACCTCTCAGGTGACATGTTCACCTCCCAGGTGGACTTCATATGGTTCAAAGCCTGGCTCCAAAAGCCTTTGCAGTGCTCAAATTGCATGCAACTTTCTTTCTTTCTTTCTTTCTTTCTTTCTTTCTTTCTTTCTTTCTTTCTTTCTTTCTTTCTTTCTTTCTTTCTTTCTTTCTTTCTTTCTTTCTTTCTTTCTTTCTTTTCTTTCCCACCCCCATTAGTGTAGAGACAATATTCTGTGTGGTTTAACAGCAAGCTAAAACATATATTAAACACACAAATAAACTGTAAAAATTAAAACATTAACAGCATAAAACCAAACGGCTTAGTGTGCTACCATTGAGGGCCTCAGATAATGAGGAACCTCTAAACCACTCCCCCCCCCCAGCACACCAAACGATCCAAAGTAAACAGCACAACAAATGATCCAAAACAGGAAAGCATTGGCTGTAATCCAGTAATGAGTTGCAAATCAGTCCGCTGCCCCATAAATTCCATTGATTCAATAAGTCTACTCTAGTTGTAATTTTATTCGATTTTAGCCACTATGTTAGAATAGTACACATTTTGTAATCCTATGGGACTTCTTATGTGCCACTATTTAGGGTCTCAGTATTTCTTCATACTTCCCTAGTGCCCTGCTGTTTCCCCAGCAGCTTTCTCCTAGGGGAGGAACAGCAAATGAGAGAGAGAGAGAGAGAGAGGTATAAATAACAGTGGTGTGCCATCAAGTCAATTCTGACTTGTGGCAACCCTTTACAGGTTTTCTAGGTAGAGATCACTCAGAAGTGGTTTACCGTTCCCTTCTTCTGGGGCCATCCTGGGCCTGTGCAGCTTGCCCAAAGCTGGCTCTTCTGGGATGCACAGTGGGGAATTGAACTCTCAACTTCTGGCTTCACAGCCAGATAACTAACTCAGAGGTATAAAAGGGAGAAAAAGAGAGACAGATGTGACAAAAGGGAGTGCAGGATTGCAGGGTAAACTTGTCAAATGTTGACTTCTTCCACACCTTGCTGGCTTCATCCCTGTTCACAGCAAGTATGTGGTTGTGGGTAAATTAAACCTATTCCAAAGTGTGGCCCCTGAAAGCAAGGGAAAAAAATGCCCCCTCTTAGCCTACTGACACACCAATGAAAGTAATAATTGCACTGGCATGCATGCTTGATACAAAAGGAGACTGGGATAATTTTCCATACATTACACACTTGGCGGTACTGCTATTTCTATATCATAACAGACCAGTGCTCTGGCCAGTGATTTCAGTTGAGAGAGACTTTGTTTCCTTTCTCTGTTAACTAAAATGTTTTTTTTCCCTGAAGCTGTTTGAAAATGGACATGTAATTGTTTAGTTCTTTCCATTGACAGAAAAAGGGTGCTTTCCCCAAAGATGAGGTATAGTGATGGGTTCACAGGAGGGGAAAAAAAAAAACTAAAGCCAAGAAGCCAAAAAGAAACATGAGTATTTCCTTGATTGTGGCTGTAAAACATGATGGCAAAGTGGAATTCATGATTCATAAAAAGAAGAAAGTGTACATCTGGAAGAATGTCAACAAGTATACTTTCCACTCTGAAATTATATTAGCTCGGAAAGAGAATGCCATTTTTCCTGTAGGACATTAGCAACAGCAAACATGTTGTGTCTGAAATTGCCAAGGGAGCATAGTGATGGTTCTCTGCTCCAGCAGAAATAGAAGAAAAGTTGGACTCCACACCAGCCGGCAAAAGATTTAGAATGATAATAATGATACACTAATCTCCTCTTACATTAGACAGTCTGAAAGCTAACATGCCTCACTATATTAAACAGTGTTTTAAAAGGATTCCCCCCCCCCATTTCATAGAATGGCAAGGTGGGGATGGAAATCTGGACAGATAAATTCTGATTCTTTGAATAAACAAAGATATTTCAAAATTCTTCTCTTCTGAATCTGTCCTGAGATTTGAAGGTTCTAAAACCACTTGTTTCCAAAGTAGGACCAACATTGCTCTTGGTGTTTTTAAATTCTTCCCAAAGTTTATACAGTAGGTTTCAACAACCCAGTGCCCTCCACTTACTTTAGACTACAACTTCCAACAGCAGCACCCAGCACCAATGAGGCCTTTCCTAGTTTGGCCTCCAGTTCACCCGCAGCTGTAATATCAGCAAGCAATAGGCACTTTGCAAGCCATTTCTCTCTGCTTCATGGCCTACATGAGGCCTGGGAGACTTCCAGAATTCCAGGGGCCAGACATGGACATCCCTTGGAAGCCCCTCCTCCATTTCTTTATCTTCTCATGCCACATTTTTTTTAACTATGAGGGTGATTACATGGGTTAGCCTGCTGTTTGGTCTGCTGCAGGTATGGGTTAGTTCACTTCTAAATATGGCAATCAGACACCTCTGCTGGAGTAAAACAACCCCTACCTCCCAGAGTGGTCGTACCTTTCTAGCTCATTAGGGGCTTCTGCTCTTTTTGGTGTAGCTAGGATCACTTTGTCTTGCTCCATTTTCAGCCGGTGAGATCACTAAGAATGGAGCAAGTCTTACCCTAAGCTGCTAATACTGTGAAGTTGCTTAATAAGACAGCCTTTTCAAGATATTGGTAAATTAATCACTTCCTCAATTCTATGAAGAGGCTGAGTGTAGCAATCACCCTGCCTATGCATATGTATGACTGTATCGCCATGCACCAATAAGAGTTGTTGGGAGGCAGAGGCAGGAGGACATAAATTTAAGGAATGAAGGAGATAGGAAGTGGGGAGTTGAAAAGTAGTTAAGAGTGTGGCACTTAGAGAGAGTTAAGTGTGGAATAAGTTATTACGAAACTACTGAAAGCTTTAACATCTTTTAGGAATCTACTTATGTGAAACTCAAGATTTGAACTGTATCTTATAAACCTGTTTTTGTTAAAAGTTACATGCAGTATGGACCTCAGTCTTTCCAAGTAAATAATGTTGTTGTTGTTGTTGTTGTTTAGTTGTTAAGTTTTGTCCGACTCTTCGTGAACCCATGGACCAGACCACGCCAGGCCCTCCTGTCTTCCACTGCCTCCCGGAGTTGGGTCAAATCCATGTTGGTAGCTTTGATGACACTGTCCAACCATCTCATCCTCTGTTGTCCCCTTCTCCTCGTGCCTTCACACTTTCCCAAAATCAGGGTCTTTTCCAGGGAGTCTACTCTTCTCATGAGATGGCCAAATTATTCCGGATCTGTCCTTCCATTGAGCACTCAGGGTTGATTTCCTTTAGAATTGATAGGTTTGTTCTCCTTGCAGTCCAAGGGACTCTCAAGAGTCTCCTCCAGCACCACAATTCGAAAGCATCAATTCTTCAGTCCAGTTCTCACTTCCATACATCACGACAGGAAAAACCATAGCTTTGACTATGCTGAATTTTGTCGGCAAGGTGATGTCTCTGTTTTTTAAGATGCTATCGAGGTTTGTCATCTCTTTCCTCCCAAGAAGCATGTATCTTTTAATTTTGTGGTTGCTATCACCATCTGCAGTGATCATGGAGCCCAAGAAAGTAAAATCTGTCACTGCCTCCATAACTTCCTCTTCTATTTGCCAGGAGGTGATAGGACCAGTGGCCATGATCTTAGTTTTTTTTGATGTTGAGCTTCAGACCATTTTTGGCGCTCTCCTCTTTCACCCTCATTAAGAGGTTCTTTAATTCCTCCTCACTTTCTCCCATCAGAGCGGTATCATCTGCATATAAGAGGTTGTTGATATTTCTTCCGCCGATCTTAATTCTGGCTCGGCATTCCTCCAGTCCAGCCTTTCACATGATGTATTCTGCATATGTTAAATAAGCCCGGGGACAATATACAGCCTTGTCGTACTCCTTTCCCAATTTTGAACCAATCAGTTGTTCCATATCCAGTTCTAACTGTTGCTTCCTGTCCTACATATAGATTTCTCAGGAGATGCATGAGGTGGTCAGGCACTCCCATTTCTTTAAGGACTTGCCATAGTTTGCTGTGGTCCACACAGTCAAAGGCTTTTGCATAGTCAATGAAGCAGAAGTAGATTTTTTTTCTGGAATTCTCTGGTTTTTTCCATAATCCAGCGCATGTTAGCAATTTGGTCTCTAGTTCCTCTGCCCCTTCAGAATTCAGCTTGTACTTCTGGGAGTTCTCGATCCACAGACTACTGAAGCCTGCCTCCCTACTTTAGCATTCCAGTCCCCTATAGTGAGAAGAACATCTTTTTTGTGTCAGTTCTAGAAGGTATTGTAAGTCTTCATAGAATTGGTCAATTTCAGTCTCTTCAGCATTGGTGGTTGGTGCATAAACTTTGATTACTGTGATGTTGAAAGGTCTGTCTTGGATTCATATTGAAATCATTTTATCATTTTTGAGATTGTATCCCAATACAGCTTTTCCCACTCTTTTGTTTACTGTGAGGGCTACTCCATTCCTTCTACGGGATTCTTGCCCACAATAGTAGATATGCTAACCGTCTGAATTGAATTCGCCCATTCTCCTCCATTTTAGTTCACTCATGCCCAGGATATCAATGTTTATTCTTGCCATCTCCTGTTTGACCACATCCAGCTCCCCAAGGTTCATAGATCTTACATTCCAGGTTCCTATGCAGTATTTTCCTTTGCAGCATTGGACTTTCCTTTCACTTCCAGGCACGTCCACAGCTGAGCATCCTTTCGGCTTTGGCCCAACCACTTCATTAGCTCTGGAGCTACTTGTACTTGTCCTCTGTTCTTACTCAGTAGCATGTTGGACACCTTCCAACCTGAGGGTCCATCTTCCAGCGTCATATCTTTTAGCCTTTTGTTTCTGTTCATGGAGTTTTCTTGGCAAAGATACTGGAGTGGCTTGCTAATTCCTGCTCCAGGTGGATCGCTTTTAGTTGGAAATCTCCACTATGACCTGTCCATCTTGGGTGTCCCTGCACAGCATAGCCCATAGCTTCTCTGAATTACTCAAGCCCCTTTGCCACGACAAGGCAGCAATCCATGAAGGGTTGACAGAGATCAACTGGTGGCAGTGTAAATAGGAACGTGGTGTGGGCCTTAGATTAGTGAAATAATCCAGGGACACGCAAGGGGCACGTCACTCTGAGGAATTTGAATATTAGGGCAGTGACTATTCACTGCACCACTTAAAAAAAAATTAAAGACAAATTGAAAGCTTCCTCCTAGAAACGTTTGTTTGCTTTTCTTTGGAAGATTCTCTAAAGGGTCAGTCCAATTCAGCTGCATTCTAAAAGGAATATGTAGAGATGGTTGTTGTAGGTTTTTCAGGCTGTCTGCCCGTGTTCTTGGGGTTGTTCTTCCTGATGTTTTGCTACACACAACTATCCCACAAACTGCACCAGAGCACAGAGTTCTGACTCCTGTCCTCTGAAGATGCCACCCAAAGAAACTGGCAAAGCATTAGGAAGAAAAACCTCAAGAACACAGCCAAACAACCCAAAAAACCTACAACCATCAGATCCCAGCCATTAAAGCCTTCAAGAATACAATATGCAGCACTGACTCCAGCAGTGTGCTTCCTACCTTTTCTTCTTCTTCAATATTTCAGTTAAATGCTGCTGTCTCTATGGAACACCTCTACTTCAATTTAGAGGTAACCAAATATGTCAGGTTTGGTTGCTTTCAATTTCTCATTTTTTTAAAAATTGTAAATTCAGTTCTTCCAAACTCCACGAATTTTTTAAATCTCAAGTTTGGTTCAGCCTGAATGCTGAGTATAGTAAAAGTTCACAACAAAGTTTGCCCAAAAAACTGAGTGTCAGCTTGCATATACATTTGGATGTGCACAGTTAGTTTAGTTCACATTAAAACATGAGCCCATTTCTTCCTCACCACTAGTTTTGGTAGTTTACTCATTTTGGCAAGATCTTTCTCTTCAGCTCTCGCTGTGTAACTTCATGCTGCACACACATTTTCTCTCTCATTTGCTGATGGGTTCTGAAGGTGATGCAGTCTGTGTCTGGCCCTTGGCATCATGTGCTCTTTTACTCTTGGTTCTTGTGTTGATTAAAACTGGGAAAACCCAGACTGGAGAGGAACGCCTTTGATTTTGTCCTTCATTGTGTGCAAAGCAATTCTACAGTAATTAGGAAAGTCAAAACACAAGACTTGTGTTCCAGTCCTGGTTTGCTCTTGCTGTTGATCCCTCTTTCTGTGGCACCCATCTGATGGAGTGGTGCCTTACTAGTAATATTATGCAGGCATTTTGTATTTGCACATGTGCGCTCTCATCAGGATATTATTAATTAGTCTAGTGTTTTTCAGTGGGAAAGTGTGTTGGTTCTTTTGCTTGTTACCACAGCCCATAAGGGATACATTTAATGCTTTTTTTTTCTGTAGGTTTCACCAGCATGGGAAAGTGCCTAAATTCTGCATTTCATGCAGTAGTGTTGTGTGGTCTTTGCATGCACCATGTTTGCTTCATACAGTAATTATCTGGTGGATCATAATACTTTATTGATAGCAGAAAGAGATGAGACCCTTAGCACTCAAACTAGTCAAATTCCACATAGATGAGTATGTTACATATGGCAGTTTGGCAGACAGGTTGGGTTATCTGACTGGTTTACTCTGAAGAAAAACCAGATAATCCTAAACCAAGAGTACGATTGACTGACTGATGAAAGAACACTAAGTCTGGATATAAGCCTTGATATAAAGCTTTACTTGATTTTTCATTAGCGAAAAACTCATTTGAGAGTTTTTCAGAATCAAAAGATAGGTTAGATAAATTAAATTACACAAACAGGCTAAAATGAAGAAAAATAGTCTTCCCACACTTCACCATATTGGCCCTTTCACAGTCATTTGTGCGTTGAAAATGAGGGGATTAAAGAATGGCTTCCATCTAGATTCTCTGTTTTAAAAAGGTTCCCAAGAGAGACTTCCTAAAGAAAAATAATATGCATTTATTTCAACACAGATAGAATGCAATCCAAAGAATAGCGGAACACGAAAGAGCTCCCATTAAAGACAAATGCATCTCAATTCCATTGTCCCTTAGGGAGATTTTATTACAAACATTTTAGGCTTTTTATTACCATTTATGTTTTTAGTCGGAACAACTTTTCAAATTGAGTACTTCTCTCTTTTTGCATGTTTTGCATTTCTCTGTTTTGAAGTCATTGTTTGCGTGTTCAGTCAACCAAAAATATTATAGGAGTTCTAACAATAAGAAACCTTGCAGAAAGAAACTTTTAATAGGGAGCATACATCCCTGTCTTCTTCCTTTAAAAATTTCTTCTGGATTTTGATGTATAAGAGTAGAGGACAAAGAGATGAGAAATCAAAGCCCCCTCCCCTTTTCTTCCCCTGCAGTTTTAGATGATGGACTTCTGGCATTACCATGAACCCCTCTCTGGGCCCAGCCAAACTTGCACATTGACTTCACCGATCTATATACATGTGTCTAATTGTGGGAGGCAAGGGGTTATATCCAGCTGTGTCCTTCCGTTCGCAGAAGGCTCTTGATCCAGCTGAAGCCTCCATCAATGGCAAGGGTGGGGATGTTCATTGATTCATCCTTTCCCCAGTGTACCTATAAATTCTTCCACTGAAATGATTTCTAGCACTGATTCTGGGTGCCTCTAGATTGAAGCATCCAACAATCCCACTTAAAAGGCATTGTTCAGCTATTCCATCTTTTCTGATTTAAAAAAAATATGGAAGAAAATAAGAAAACACAGAACAGGAGAGCTGTAAATTGAAGATGATTACATCTACATCTTCTGCAAAGAAAATCATATTTTTAAAAATCCAGGAAGAACATAAAATGTGACTTCAAAGGATGTACACACCCATAGTAAACTGGAAATAAAACAACAGAAGAGCATTTATGCATATACATCAGGAAAATGTGGCTAAATGTCCAAAATTAATTCCACAGGAAGATGATGTCTGTATGCATGCCACATGTTCAGATGCTGGAAGGGCTATATGTTCCACAATCTACTGGGTAATAAAGGGTGGGTATTTATTCTTCTAATGCTGTAATACAAATGCTTTAGGTACTGGAAGGGCACAGAGAATGTATTCCCACAGACCACCAGTTAGCTTCCAGGCTGAAGGGTAGTGATTTGAAAGTACATGCGAATCTCTTATGTTCAGTGATTTCTCCAAAAAAAGTTAATTTTTAAAAGAACCTTATCCTCCCATAACAGTCAACTATAACCAAAGATCTCACACCAATCTAGGTGAATGGGATATTATGAAGCCAAATACCCACACCTCACCAAATGAGCACAATTTGTGATCCTTTTGCCAACAGAAGGAGGTTTACTCTGGGCTTCTTTGGCCCACTGTAGAGAACATTCTCAACAGAAAGGGAAACATGCTTTAAAATAAAAAGTTATGGTGGAAGCTATACCTCCAAAAGTAAGGAAATTCAAAGCACAGATCGTTCCCCCAGCTAATTCAAATATAAGTGTATTGTTTTGCTTTATTCCGTCTCCAATAAACACTATGGAATAGTCCCACCACCCTCCCCAATCTCTATATTCATCAACGAGTAGTGTGGAAGAACTGCAATGAAACACAAGTTCAGATAGTAGCAGCATTTGGGAGCTTCCCCACTTTTTAAAATGTAGGTACACATAGACATCAGTACTGGAAAGAGAACATCTATCTTTACTAAACAATGTTAGGTAAGATTTTTTTATTTAGCTACTGCATAAATAAACAAGGTAACCAAAATAGTCAACAGCAAAACAAAACTCTCTGGGCTTACCAACTTCTTTGATGCAGCTGGAAACCACCTCTTCTCACAAATGAAAGGCCCTCTAAACATCTCTCTTCTAAAGGGCAGGTCCTGCATCTACAAAGTGTTACTCAAAATCTGTCCCCCGCCCCATACAGTTGATATGCTGCTCAAGGTTTCCTCCAGGAAACACATTCCAAGGCATATTTCACTAACAGCCAGTTCCATCTAAGCAAGGGGGAGCAATGCTGTCCCCTGTGAGATGTGCTGAGGCACTTGCCTCATGCAGCAGAGTGTTGGGGGCGGCAAAAGTGCCATTCCAACGCCCCACCCTTCCCACCACATCAGGAGAGTCCTTCCTGCTCTAAAGAGTTGCTGCTAGAACTGGTTGGGTAGTTCTTTAAAAATTCTTCAACTGGTTGCATGTGAGAAGATGCAGATGAAGTGGCACTTCCCAATGTACCTGTACAAAGAAGTATCAACACCTTCACTGCCATAAAATTAAGAGGAAGATGTGTGGGGGGGAGAGAGAGAACCAAAGTAGTGATGCCAGTGATGGCCACAACTAGCATGGTAATCACACACACTAGAGGAGGCTGAGATAGCAATGCTTGTCAAGGCCAGCCATACAAAGAGACAGATGTTTTTCTTGAACGCCCAGTTCTGTCTATAGGCAGCCTTGGGAAGCAGCCATTGCCTTAGACTCCCCCCCACCCATGGTCCGAATTATCACCACCATTAACATCATAATTCCCTCCCCCCCCCCCCCCGGTCATCCTTTATTCCCTAGTGAGGAGAGGTGTGTAGGTATTGCCTATTCTTTGTAGAAATCACCTCAGGAAGTGACACTGCCTCAACCTTCTCTTGTGACATGGGGGAGGGGTGCTAGTGCCTCCCTCATCACTGGCATTCCCTTCCTATCCTTCTTGCCTTTATCCAGTTGCAGGGAAAGTGCTGAAGTGTTGTTGCCAAGGCTGCCATCCTCTACCACAGGAGGGTAGGTGTGAGACAGGAGGTGAGAGGGGTATCCCTCTCACCGGAGTGCCATCCCTCCTCTGTACTGCAGAGAAGGAAGTGCAGACCCAACTTGCCTCATCCCTCCCCCTAAAGGGCAGAGCAGTGAGGGACAGAAACAGAGGAGATAGAAGGAGGAATACAAAAATTAACCACTGAAAGGGTTTAGGCAAAAACGGTGGGAATGGAATGGCAGAAGAGGGTGGAGATAGAGGCAGGGTCTGCAGATATAAAAAGAGGGGACGAGCATCTACCAGCAGGCTGGGAATGGGTTTGGATGGAAGACCCATGGACAGATGTATGGGGAAGACTAAGAGTGCCCAAGGAGGAGGCAGATTATAGGAAGAGAAGGGAGATCCCACCGCGACCTTCTTACTGGGGAGAGGGAGAGACCAAAGAGTGGAGAAGGAAGCTGAGAGAAGAGAAGGAGAGAATAGAGAGAGAAAGGAGAGAGAGGCTGGAATGGAGAGTGAATGAAATGAGGAGGAAGGGGTTCAGGGAGGACCCTGGAAGACTCCCACACCCGAAAGATGTCTCTTGTGGGTGGCGGCTGGGATGATGACACCATGCTCTTGCCGGAAGGTGAAATAGGACAGACTGTGAACCTGAACATCTTGGTGGACTGGCTCAGTCCATGGAACTCCAGTGAGAAAAACCTGTTCCTGGACGATGAATGGAAGCCCCTTCCCGACCTGTCGGCCGAAGGAGAAAGATGTTGGAATCACTTCGTAGACACTGGCTATTTGTTAAACACACCAATAAATATTTCACCTGTTTCTAAACAACAATAATCTCCTGATTTCTTTGAAACAAGGAAGGAGCCTAGGATCAAACTCTCACAGTAGGGTTGTTGGCTGCTCAGTGTTGTGAGTGGGCCTTGTCCAGATGTGACTTGGGGAGTGGCCCCATACTGTGCAGGAGACGAGCATTCATTTTCTAATTCAAGCAGAAGGAGAACTCAAGCCACTTCAAAGGAGAGCTAGATGTCTAATCCATAATTGTTTACTCTGAACTGTCCATTTAAATTTACTCTAAAAACACCTAAAATGTATTTCAAACTGATTTTGATAAATAACTATTTCCTACAGCAAAACAGCCAATGTTGTTAATAGTTGTTCTTGTTTTTGGAAATGTGTCTCCTTAATGACAATGGCAACAGCAACCAAAGCAGTTCATTTCAGACAGTTTGTCTCCTCTAGTTCTGACTGGACTACAATTCCCATGCCCATTAGCTGAGCTGTCAGAGGGCAACAGGAATTGGAGCCCACTTGTGGAAGCTGCTCTACAGTCACTTCTAGCCACTTTCATTCTTTGTTTTCTGCATAATGAAGACACACAGGCAGGACTGTCCCAAAGTGTTCGTGTTCTTCATTTTGAATTTGAAACGAATGTGGGGGGGGGGGGCAAACAAACTCCAAACCATTGACTCTTTGCTGTTGATGTCTCACTATTTTCACTATTTAAAATGTTAAAATGAAAAAAGGCACTGTTTCAGATTTTCCCAGTGTCTGCTTGTCTTTAGGGCAGACAGCTATTTGTATAAGCCCACCAATGCTGCCAGATGAAATTTCACACAAGAGCCTTTCATTTCCTCTTTTACTCAAGAGAAAATAAGCGGGCCATTTTGGGGACAAAAATATACTTCCCACTGCAGAGGTCTGATGGCACCCCCTCCCAGACAGAAAGCTGAGGTGGAAAGGAGCCCCTTGAAATGAGAGCAGGAGAGTTTCATTCACACCCCATTACTTTCCATTCTGCTGAACTGCTGAGTGATTTCTACTTTACTGTAGCTTTTACCTTGACATCCCATTGTCAAACCTCCTTATAATCTGGTGCTATTACATCTCTGACATTATTTGAACAGCTTTGCCAGCTTTGGGATAGAAATAAACAAATCCCAAATGCACGATAGGGCATGAACTTCAAGGAACTTTCTGTCTGAATTCTGTGGTAACTTTCTCCTCCATTTATCAAAATATTTGTGCAGTTGATGACATGACAACTGAATGTTCCTTGAGGATATACTCTTTGCCCCCCCCCCATGTTCAAAGTCTGAGAGCTTTTTTTCCTTCCTTAGTTATGATTAAACAATGCACCCTTTCCCAAGCTGGTTCCTCGTGTACTAGGCTACAATTATTGCCATTCCCATTCCCAGACTAACTAGAAATTACCAGTTTAGAAGAAAGCTTGAGCAATGTAGTTGAGGCAAGAAAGCCAAAGGAGCAAATACTAAAGTTTTTGTATGTATGTATGTATGTATGTATGTATGTATGTATGTAGGTAGGTAGGTCGGTCGGTCGGTCGGTCGGTCGGTCGGTCGGTCGGTAACTGTAAAATATTTACAGTTCTCATTTTGGGATGAAATTATCATTATAAATAAATAAGTAATCATGATCATTCTCTTAACAGGAAAGAATGCAGAATCCTTTCTAATCTTTTCCTCTTTATTCTGGACTAGACAAAAGAGCCATTGGGAAACTTCACATCTCCCAATGGCTTTGAGAAGGTGTCAAGGAAACCTCCTTAAGGGGTTTACGTCTGATGTTTTTGGTTTTGGTTAAAACATGATATGAGAGAGACAAAATGTGTGTTACAAGAAAAAAATTTCATTGATCTTCACATAAAACAGCCACTATAGTCCATCAGAGACAATCAACAAGGAAAGACCTAGATGGACTTGGCGTATGTCTTGCAAGACGAAACACTGGGATGGCCAGATGCCCACTGCTCTGTGACAGAAGGAGGGCATGGCTGCCTCTCCTCACTGGTCTGTTTCAGGTGGTGAAATTTTACATCCTTTGAGCACTGCTTAAGGGCAGGAATAAATAGGTATGAAAGGACCAGCCCAACACCAATTGTTGCTTATAACAAAGGATAAGATCGCTACGGCAACATGTACAGAAGTATGCCAGAATACTGGCTCAACTTTCATCAGGGAAAGCTGTCACCCTGTTGTAGTGCATGCTATGTGGTAGATGCTAAATTATGTTCCAAGCATCCCCAGGAAGGGCCACAAAAAGAAAACATCCCTGGAGGTCTAGAGATCCACTGCCAGTCCATGTTGGGGCTTAAGGGACCAAGAGTCTGGCACATTATAAGACAGCTTCCTATGTCCTTACACCCAACGCTCAGAACTGTAACTAGCAATTCGGGCAACCAGGGCAATTAGCACCACCTCCTGCTCCCTCTGCCATGCTGCATGGGTGTGAGTGAATGTAAGAAGGATAAATGTAGTTCCCACAAAAGAAAGAAGCAGCTTACACTTTCCAAGAATAGAGGGGCAAGAAAATAGGGACCGGGGGGTGTTGATGGCCATTTTCCTACTATTCACCAATAGATTCACCTCTAGATTTCAGTGCCCTCTAAATTTTGGTGCCTTGGGGCAACAATCCAACTGCTCTTCCCTAGCTATGACCCTGCTGATGCTAGCAATATGGCATTATCCTCAGTCACACCTGGAGGTACAGGTAGGTTAGGGTTGCAGGACTAGCCTCTTGGTATATTGCAAATGTAACATTCCACCTACTATGGGTTAATGTCCTGAAGGACCTCACCTGTCCCTTGTAGTCAATTAGGCTCTATAAAGACTTGTCGTCTCTCTCCCCTTTCCCCTCCCTACACTCTCCTTCGATGGTGTTGACTGACCGAGAGAGACCGTGTGTACTTACCTAAGTTTGGGGCGTTGCCTGAGCTGCCACCACTTTATCTTTTACTGTTTGGTATGTTTTATAATGTATTTTAGTATATTTATTGTTTTCTTAGGATGTCCCATTTACCCTCTTCCTAAAAGAACTAGATAAAGATTATTAATTACAGTGGTGCCTCGCTAGACAGTTACCCCGCATGACAGTTTTTTCGCTAGACATTGACTTTTTGCAATTGCTATAGTAATTCGCAAAACAGTGATTCCTAGGGGGGAATTTCACTGGACAATGTTTGGTCCCTGCTTCACAAACCAATTTTCACTAGACAATGATTTTGACAGCTCCCTCCGTGCTCGTAAAATAGGTGTTTTGGGGAGCTAAGCATCGCAAGACAGCTATTTAAACAGCTGATCAGCGGGTCGCAAAGCGGCTTTCCGATGGCCGATCTTCACTAGACAACGACGATTCTTTCCCATTGGAATGCATTAAAAAGATTTCAATGCATTCCAATGGGGAAATGCTTTTCGCTAGACGATGATTTCGCTAAGTGATTTCAGTGGAACAGATTATCATTGTCTAGTGAGGCACCACTTGTATATATTTGTCTCAGTGTCTCGAAGCCTTTTTTCAAACATAGCCAAGTGTCAGGCGGTTTCTTTAATCTGAGGCAGTTGTTTCACTATACCTAATGGTAGAGCTAACCTACTCATCAAATGCTCTCATCTATCTATGGGCTCATTGCCACTTTGGGTTAAGATACTTCCTTGATACTTTGATTTTATTCTTGGTCTTCCTTAAAGGACTTACCATCTTACTATCTGAAATGTGGCATTAGGGCTTACAAGACCAAAGACAAGACGTAGTTCCAAGATTCAGGAACTGGGAAACAGGAATTCTTTGCAAGGTGGTCCTGATGAAATAGTTTCCTTTGTGAATTAGCACAGAGGCACACATCAGGCCTTTCTTGATGCCCCCTAGCAGAATCTGATCACCTCACTGTGTCAAACAGTAGGGGAAGGGGGGGATCATCTGGGCAATCAGGGGCATGGAATTTTATGCTAATTTAGGTGTCCTTGGCTTAGAGTCAAATTGCTCATGGTTACAAGTAGGGATGTACATGGGAAAAGTTTTCATATTTATTTCATTTCAGGTTCTTTGGGGGAGTGTCTTTTTCGTTTTTTGTGTACTGGTTATTTTCTTTTGTATGGAAGAGAAAGTTTCTTTTGAGTAATTCATTTCATGTTTCCACATTCACATTTTTAGTGCTTCAGACACCCTAAATAACCCTTAAAATTACTCCTTAAAAAAAAAAACAGAGGCAAGCCAACAGAGAATCAATCTAGTCTAGAAGCAGGCAATAGTACAACCAACAACCACATAACCTAATGGCTTATTGGCACAGTTACAAAATCGATCCTTGGTCGACGCATCCCACAGAACTAAACAAACACTCCCAATCCCTCGCAACAAAATATATACCTTTTCCAGAATAAATCAACAGCAAATTAACCAATTAGCAATCTAAAAACTAGCAAACAGGGAAAGCACCCACACCCCATGCACACCTAGGAGAAAGAAAAGCAAAACAAAGCACACAGAAATAGAACCTTTCTTCCCCCAAACCAAGCAAAGCAAAGCAAATAAAGACCAGTTGTTACTTTTTCTTCCTTCATTTGAGTTCAATAGGCAGGGGCAGTAGAGGAATTCTCAAAGAAAGCAGGGGTGGGGTCAAACAACTAATCCCAAGGAGGCATGTTGTCATAGACCAGTTGCCCGGCAACAGCACAAATAATTCAAAGAAATATGCGGGGAATCTCCCCTAAAATCAAGGAGGAAATGCAAAACAGGAAAGAATGCAAGATGAAGGCACAAAGTCAGGCAGGCTGGCAGGACAATCCAAGATGGAGGGCACCAGGAGCTCACACATCTATATACAATGCCTGAAGCAAAGGAAAAAATCACACCTCACTGGTTCCAACCAATCTAGACCCTTGTATAGATTTAAAATTCCCATTCCCAATCTTGGATACTCTGATTGTCTGCTGTCAGCAGCACGTTGTACTATTGGTTGTGGAAAAAATTCCACAGAATTTGACAAAGGGTGAAAGAAAGAAATACACAAAAACAAAACTTTTGTGTACTCCTCTTTCATGAATACAAATAATTTGCTTTTTAAAGGCTCTCTTTTGGGAACTGATGAAAGAAGAAGAAAATGAAAAAGAGAACCACTTTTGCGTTTGGGTCTTTCATTAAAATACAAAAGGCCTTTCCCTTGTTAAGAGCTCTGAACTTGCCTGTTTCTATCAGGCAAGTGTTACTTTTTATTTTCTTTTACATTTCTGGTAAGAACCCAAATAAGTTTGGATGAATATGTGTTAGCACCAAAGATGCCCTGCCACTCGGCATTTAATCATCATCATCTTAGAACTGCAGAGCTGGAAGGGACCCGATGGATCAGTGAGTTCAGCCCCTGTCAAGAAGGTACTGTGGGGAATCAAATTCTCAACCTCTGGCTCTACAGAAATCTAAACTACCTAAGCTATCTAGCGGTTCCTTTTTGTCACACATTAATTTCATTTTATTTGAAAATCAAAACCTGGGATTATGAACCTTCTAAGAAATGGCTGCCAAAGGAGTATTCATTTATTCAAAAGATTTATATCTTGTTTTATAGTTTAATAGGGAGTGGGGGGGCATGGTTCTTAACTGCCTTGAAAACAAGGCTTTTCTTTTTAAATTACCTTTGTTCTCAAATATCCACGTCTGTAGCATGCTGTACAGTAAAACCAAAGCATCCCATTTTCACATGTTAAACATTAGGCATTGGCAAAGCCAGACATTTTTCTTTGATCACTGACCAGATATTTGTCCTTTCTAGATTACTTGTGAGGTTATTCCGCATGACACATCCATGAAATGTTTTGGACTTACCTGTATTAGCCATCTGCATTTTGACCATTTTTCCAAGCTTACTCTGTTATAAAGCAAAATAAAACAAAAGGGTGCGATTCCCTTCATTTAAGTCAGTATATATATGTGGTGTTGATGGTGGGAAACCAAGCACAAAACCTACTAACATACTTCAGTCTGAACATTTGCGAAAACTCTTTGTTTCTTTATGCTATATTTTCATTTTAGCTGGAACTTTCTTTCTTTGCCAAGAAAGGAAACCCTATTTTAGTCTTTTGACTAAGTTGGCCCCAAAATGAGAAGAAAATAGGCCAGGGAAAAGTGGTCTCAATCAACCATATGGTACAAAATGGGGAAAAAGAAATCCCGTTCCAAGCCCACAGAAGGAAATTTTGGCTACACTTTGTCTGGGACAAAAAATAAGGTGGAAACATATTAATAGGAAATAAGCTTTTGGAAGTGACCATTGAAAGCACCGCTTTTATAGCTTTCTAATCAACATTGTAGTAACTATGTGCCGTCAAATCAATTCTGACTTATGGTGGATCCTTTTCAGGTAGAGAGTACTCAGAAGTGGTTTACCATTCCCTTTTTCAAGGGGCATCCTGGGATTGTGCATCGTTGCCCAAGGTCCACACAGGCTGGCTCTGGTGGGATAGCTCAGTGAGTTAGGTATCTGGCTGCAGAGCCAGAGGTTGCTAGTTCGATTCCCCACTGTGCCTCCTAGGAGAAGAACTCAACCTGTGTGGCCTTGGGCAAGGTGCACATCATTAGTAATTTTGGAGGCAAATGAAACTGTCATTATGGGATGGCCCTTTAATATTGGGGACAGAAAACAAATTTTGCTTCCGAGGTCTCAGGGTCATTTGAAAGAGAAACTTCTGTTTATAGTGATAAATTTATGGGTTTTTTTAAAAAAAATCCTGCAGACACACATGATTTTTTGCTTAAGGCTGAGGCGAGGAGAGAGGTAAGACTTTGCTTCCAGGAGTTCCTTTAAAGAAAAGGCTTCTCCACTCCACTGGAGGAGTCACAGTCTCTCACTGCCCATTTCTGTGCTCTGCTACTGAAGTTCAATTGTAGAAGCACTAATAAATCTCTTCTGAAGTTTTTTTCCCCCTTTAATTCCTGCCCATAAAACAATGCCCTTGGGGATAGCCATTCCTGTTCCACTGGTTAAACAATTATGTTTGGCTACTAAAAACTCAAAAAGGCTGAAAAATATGGCATCATGCAGTACTGCAGCACCTAAAATCAAAGCAATAAAAGAGTTAATGCAAGGGCCCGTTCCAAAGCCCACATCTAAGGGTGAAAGAATAAAACTTTCTGCTCTTCTTGGCAAGCTATTCTTGGCAAGCTTCTTCCTTGTACAGAAGAATGTCAAATTGCCAAAGGATGCTATATGCCTTCTCCAACTGAGGCCTTGGGTGAAGTCCTTCAAAGTACTCTAAAATATTTATAAAGCAAGTATTGACGTGACGTGATATCATTTCCCTGGTACTCTCAGTTTTAATCTTTCACAGTCATATTATTTCAACCTTAATTTTCGTGCATGTGATGTTGGATCAATACTTGGTGAGAAAGAAAGAAAGAAAGAAAGAAAGAAAGAAAGAAAGAAAGAACCATATTGTTGCATCTTGTTTTATACCCTGTGTGACGGTTGCCCCACGTCACTCCTGTCACTCACAGTCTGGTTCTCATTTGCATCAGCCTATGAGAGGAGTGGAGGGGCGGAGTCAGCAGATGGAAGAAGTTTTGGCAGAAGAGATGGGGGGGAGAGATAGAATCGCAGAGAGAGAAGCAGAGAAAGAAGCAGAGAGAGAGAGCGAGAGAGTCAAGGAGATAGTGAGAAAAAATAATAATAGAGATAAGCTGGTCCAGATAAATAGATGGAGCTGGTGGTGAAGGTGGCCAGATATTTGAATGATTATACAGTGGTGCCTCGCTTGACGAGGATAATCCATGCCGTTGAAATCACTGTGAAGCGAAATCCTTGTCAAGCGAAATTAAAAAGCCCATTGAAATGTATTGAAAACCGGTTCAATTCGTTCCAATGGTCGAAATACCTCATCGTAAAGTGAAGATCCTCCATAGGCGGCCATTTTCTGATGCCTGTGCAGCGAAAAATCAGTCCTGAAAACAGCGGGGGGCCACTTTGAGAGCTGGCGGCCTTTTTGAAAACCACCAATCAGCTGTTGAAAAAACATTGGTTAGCGAAAAATCAGTTCCTGAAGCAGGGAACCAACCATCGCTAAGCGAAAAAAACCCATTCATACATCGTTTTGCGATCGCTTTTGTGATCATAAAAACATCATCGTGAAGCAGATTCATTGTGAAGCGGATTCAACAGGGTAATCCTCAAGCGGGGTACGACTGTATTGTATGCATTGAATAAAGAACATTTGTAATTATAATTAAAGTTAATACCTTTCAATAAATCAGTTCTGTTGGCAGCAACCTGACAAGTGTCTGAATAATGTCTTTATATATTGTGGATAAAGAAAATCCACTGGTGGCAGTGAGAAAAAGGGGGGAAAGTCCCAATTGTTATCTACTGGTGTGAAGACACAGTGCGAGCGCTTTGTTTCGGGAAACAAGCAGGGGTCATGTGGCAAACGTCACACCCTGTTTCCCCAAAAATAAGGCATAACCTGAAAATCGTCCCTAGTATGATTTTTCAGGATGCCCGTAATAGAAGCCCTACCCCAAAAATAAGCCCTAGTTAAGTGAAACCCCACCCTCCATCATTGTGCAGCAACCAGAACAAGATGGCATGACTATATTTGAATAAATGTAGATTGTTGTACATGAAAAAAAAATCCCCTGAAAATTAGCTCTAATGCGTTTTTTGGAGCAAAAATTAATATGCAACCCTGTCTTATTTTTCGGGAAACATGGTATTAAATGCAGTACCATTGATATGTATAAAGAATGTTGGCTTTGGTATTCTGTATGAGAGTTGTAAATATTGACTCAATTTGTTTCAGTTGGGTTATTTATCTTTTTTTTCATAGGAAAACAACAAATTTCTGTGAAATCTTTCAATATTTGAAGGGTTTTAATTGGGAACCAGTAAACCTCCAGGTAAATGCAACTGGGACTGATAGAAAGTGGAGTCCAAGAACACCCAGAGGCTCACTGGTTCTCCAGTTTGGTCTTGAGATAATGATGTGAAAATTTTCTCTTTCCATTTTTTGTCAACTTTCCCCAGAGTGTGGCTCCATTCTCTTCCCATTATTGTTTCATATTGGATTTCACTACTTTGTTTTTCTTTCTGCCTTTGAAATCTCTATGCACTTTTCCCTTTTGATTAACACATTTTATCTAATTTATACTTTCTTCCCTTATGGTGCTTTTATGCATGCTTTTCAGACTATACGCACGTTAGCCAATCAGTCGGTTTCTGGATCTGGAGTTTTAAAAGACCTTAGCCAGCAATGGGGACTCAAGTTGTGGGACTCACTGCCAAGCTGGACTTAAGTTGCACCGGTGACTTGCCTTGCATTCTTTTTTCAGTGACTTGGACTCAAATCATAACTTGGAAACCCCCTCACACACACACACTCCCTTTTATCTGGGGAGAAAAGCTTATTTTTAATAGGGACTTGGACTTTGGGTTTGGCACTCGGGACTTAGCACCAACGACTTGGGACTCAGAGCTAAAAGACTTGCTAACATCTCTGGCCTTAGCTGGGACTTGCTGAAGTCGAGTGCTGCTGCTGCTACTGGGTTGGAGAAACCACTTAATGTTCTTTGATCTAGCAAAAAGGAGTCTTGAGCAGGATGGGACCCACCAAGGTTCAGGTCAGAGTCTTGAAGCAGAGACAGTTTGATTGCTATCAGGGAGAAGTGATTCATCCTCTGCTCTATTTTCCTTTTAAAGAATGCTTCTCACGGAGAGCAACTAGGGATATAAAGAAATGTTTCCAATTTCTTGATTCTCACTGAGGCAGGCCTGTCTCAATATAGGAAGACAGCCTGTCCAGAACTCCCCAACTATTCCCCTGCAGTGCAAGAACAAGCACTTTTGTCCTTTATGATTTCTACACTTTTCATAAAAAGCAGGAACACAATACAAATGGTTTTCCTGTAAGCTCATACCCATAGCAAATACTACAGAACAGGCTGACTGATTTTTTTAAAAAGATGCAAACAACCTATCCAGTGCTATTGTGTTCACTAATTCATGCTAGAAGGCACTACTTTTAGGAACTGCAGATGTCTAGAAAGGCATAAAGCCCAATATTGCAAAGGTGCAAAATCTTTCTGAGATTCATAAGTCTGTCTTTAACAGATATATCCTGGCAAGACAGAGATGAAAAAGTCAGTGGAAAACACACAAGGATTGCAAATAGAACCCAATGTCCTCTGGACCCCATGGAATATTCTGTGAACAAGGTAAAGTGAATCCACAATAAAGCTTCATATTGAAGCACCCATAGGCACGTGTGGATCCTGTATGATGTAGGAGGCAGAACAAGGCCGCAGCTTGCCTTTGAAGTTACAAATTTTAGCAGAATGAGGGATTACATAATATTGTGCTTTGTGTTGCCATAGCCATGTTGAGCTATGTTTGGCTTTCCTTTGCACACAAATCATACAGTCTTGCTTTCACTCTACAGTAAGTACATGTAAGAACAAGTAGACAGGAGAGGTTTAAAATTCACTCCTGCATCTGCTTTTTATTGTAAAATCCTCTTTGTGGGGGCTAATTCCATAGGCACCAATAAGGTTTTCTCTCCATCTCTATGCAGTGTTGCAGGTTGGTAGAACTTTTCATCAGTGCATGGTGGATCCATCTTAACTATTCACACTTCTTAAAATGATGGAGATTTTGAACGGCATTGCACATAGTAGCCAGGAAACTATTGACTAGTCACACCTGCAGAAGTACAATGGTGTAAACTGCAGCAGATTGTCGCTTGTTAACAAGTGGTTGTTTTTGCCTCTTGTGCTTTTCAAATAAGTAGGATTCTGGCTGGTGCGTAATTTATTCTGGACAAAAACTGGGAACGGGAAACAATTCCCAGGAGATGTTCTGCCCCCATTAAAGTCAAGGATGCTAGATAACTATGTGTTTAACTAACAACAATTTCTTTGCTGCAGTTTCCTGGATAGGATCCAGTGCTTTTTACAGCATTCCACTAGTATTTATCATTTTTACTTGAGTTACAATTCTGTAATAAATCTCAATGGTTGGCTCAAAGTGTCTGTCAAATTAGACATTTATCTCCCCATTTAACAAGCTGGAACATTAAGGTTAGCTGTTCAAATTCTGAAGAGCAAGATAGGTTTAAAAACCCTGCTTGGGTGAGGATGGAACAGAGGAACCCATATCAGTGTCATTACAGCAGTTATGGGCTTAGAGTGTTCACAGAGAGCACCCATTAAGAGTGAGGTTAATTTTTATAATTTATCTCCAATTTACTTCAACAATTAGAAAGGCCAGTATGTGTACCAATGAGAACTCTCCTAGCAAGTGATTGTCACTCACAATCATTTATATGACTATTGGGTGTACAGTTAAATTTATTAATGGCATCACCTTTGCAGCAAAGAGTTAATTCCATCAACAGTGAACCTCTGAATGAGCAAAGTGTAATGTGCATGGACTAATGGTTTCCACAGATTTATGTGTTTTTTCCTTTGTACATCTGGATTTGGTGAAAACATATGGTGCGGTCTGGCTCTGCCTATCACTTCTTGATTGTGCCCAAAGTAGGACAGCTTCAGTTTCAACATTTTTTGCCTCCAGAGATAGTTCAGGATTGATTTGATCTAGGACCCACTTGTTTGTCTTTCTGGCAATCCAGGGTATCCACAAAGCTCTCCTCCAGCACCACATTTCAAATGAATCAATTTTTTTCCTGTCAGCTTTCGTAACAATCCAGCTTTCACACCCATTCCCAGTGACTGGAAATACAAGCATTTTGGTCTCCAACAACACATTCTGACACATGATGATCTTTTTTAGTTCCTTCCTTGCTGCCCTTCCTAGTCCCACTCTTCTGACTGGGGCTGGGATTGATGATTGAACCAAGGTATACAAGACCTCTAACTATTTCAATTTCTTCATTGTCAATGTTAAAGTTGTGCTGTTCTCTTGAAGTCATGATTTTTGTCTTCTTAAAATTCATCTGCAATCCTGCTTCGGCATTTTCTTCTTTCACTTACTCTATGGCCTGTTTCAAGCCTTTGCTGCTTCCTGCCAGTAAGATGGTGTCATCTTCATATCTTAAGTTATTGATGTTTCTTCCACCAATTTTCACTCCTCCATCATCTGAATCCATTCTAACTTTCTGTATGATATATTCTCTATACATATTGAATGATAAGGGGATAAAATGCACCCTTGCCCCGCACCTTTGCCTATAGGAAACCATTCTGTCTCTCCATATTCTGTCCTAATATTCTTCTCTACCATACAAGTTACATGTCATGACCATCAAGTGCTGAATCACACCCATTTATTTTCGAAACAACTCACAGTTTCTCATAATCTACAGTCAAAGGTTTTGCTGTAGTTTATAAAGCATAGACTGACCTTCTGAAATTCTTTAGTGCTCTCCAGTAGGCAGTGAGTGGATATTTGCAATGTGATCTCAAGTCTCTCTTCCTTTTTGAAATCCAGCTTGGACATCAGGCATTTTTCGCTCCATGTAAAGTAAAACCTTTGATGCAACACCTTGAGCATCACTTTGCTTGCACGGGAAATTAAAGCACTGGTGCTATAGTTACTGCAGTCTTAGGCATCTCCTTTCTTAGAGATTGGAATGTATATTGAACATTTCCAGTCTGCGGGCCATTGTTTTGATTTCCATATTTGTTGACATTCTTGTTAGGAATTTAAGAGAGTCATTCTCTCCAGCTTGAAACAGATTTATCAGTATTCCATCTACCCCTGGTGATTTATTACTTCCCAGTGCTCTCAGAGCAGCTTTCACTTCACTTTCTAGAATTGCAGGCTTCCTCTTCAAATAGGTCCGTCATCCTGTTGTCCCTTGTGCATAAGTCTTCAGTATACTGTTTCCATCATCTCTTTATCTTCTCCTGATCGAATAATATGCTTCCCTGTTGGTCATTCAGCATTCCTAAACTAGAAAAGAGATCCCTTGTTTTCCTCCTTTTGTTGTTTTCCTCTATTTCTTTGCATTGGTTGTTGTAGTGGTTCTCGTTAAACTCAATGTATGTCCTTAGGCCAGCCACTCTCTCTCTTTCTCTTGGCCTAACCTATGATACAAGAGAAGTAAGGAGAGTTACTTTTCTAGACCGCAGTGCCCAGAATTCCCAGCCAGCATGGCCCTAAGGTTTTTGAGAGCTATAATCCAATCAATCAGTCAATCATCAGCCTTTCCCAAGCTCTGCCTCACAGGGTTCTTATGAGGATAAAATATTGTGTTAGAGGCCACATGTTTCACCTCGAGCTCCTTAGAGGAAGAGCAGGATATCCCAAAAGTAACAAAGAAATAAGATAAACAACCCTCTCATGATCCAACTTCCTCTTTTGTCCTCAACTTCACACATAGACATTGAAACACCAATCCCCAGGCTGTATTCAGAGGAACAAGAATGAAATCTTATCCCACCCAAAATTCTCTAATTATCCCCACCTGGCGCCTTTCCCGCTAGAAATCTATTATTACGAAATCTTGTGTAAATTAAGACAAACACCATGGTCCAAATGTGTTCAACGGTTTTGGCATCCGCTGTTTATAACTCTGAGAGACTTGGAGACAGGAATGTTCCTTCCCAGAGCTAATTGTGCTGGCTTGGCAGATTGCAAGATGTCAAGGGTAGTTTTGCATATTTTGATGAATAAAAGGTTTTATTCAAGCCTGGCATAAATAGGAGCAGTTCCCAAGCCTGTACCCGAACCACAGTACCATTTAGAAAGATAAGCATCTGGAAGCTTTGTTTATGATCTCTGGGGATACTCTTAGACATCTCAGGCCCTCTTCACAAAAGGAAGAGGGGCTAGTTGTATTGATAAATTCCTTTTTTCTCTGTTTTTCTTTTCTCTGGAATCTGGATTATACACCCAGGACTTCTGTCCAATCTCAAAAGTCTGCCTTCCCACCACAATTTAATCATTTTTCTTGGGAACGAATTTGTCTCTTTCTGATCTATACCACCTTTGCATGTGTTTACCTGTAACTTTGTTACATCCAGTTAAACTGGAATGTTTTAACCTTGCTTTTGTTGAATTTTATCTTAAAATTAATATATTAATTTATGGTGATTTTAAGCATATGTACTATTTAGTCATCATACACTGCCTTGAGTCTCTGCACTTGGAGAAAGACGGGACATAAATGAAGCAAATAAATAAATACAATCCTGATTCTGGATTTTTTTTATTTTTATAATTTTAAGAAATGTGGGCAGAAAATGTACATTGAAGGACATGCTTTGGAACATATATTCTCTCAAAAGACAAGTTTCGTAATGTATTTTCTCTTAAAGTATGCATTTTAAAACACGCCCTGTCTCAAAAAATGCATTTTGTTATGCATTTTAATACAGTTTTTGAGCTAGGAACTGTGGTGCAGTTTTCAGGGAAATACAAAATCCAATGAGCACGCGGCAAGCGGTGAGACGGTGGCCAGCGGACAGGGCTAGAACTCAAATGTGGGCTCATGGTGGCTGGCGGAGTTCGGAAGCTTCCACCTAACTTGGGGAGTGGGGGCTGGCGGCCAGTGAGACCGCCAGCCTCGCCGGAGTCGAGTTTGGAGACCACTGGAGCTGCCCTGGGTTTCCCGGAGGTGCTGTGATGCTCCAGAAGTGTTGGGATCCCTGGTGAAGTGGAACGGTCGGTTTCTGGGCTCCAAGAGTGAGAAAGAGCTGAAGAGGCTGTGGGGGAGTGAGATCTACCCAGTGTGGATCTTAAATCGGCTTGTCCTGGAGATTGCCATGTTGGGTGCCCGGCCAGTTAAATCTCTCCCAGGACCTCCTCCCCCCGCTTGCTCCCCTAGGGAAAATAATAATGGCCTCTTAACAGCTTCCTGAGGGAGGAAAATGGCTGCGAGAACGTCACCTTCAGCCTGGACTTTGCTGCTCTCGCTATCCTTTACTGATTCCTGTATCCTCATTGAGACCTTTGGGGTTTTTGGGACTCGCCCTGACAGTAAGACTCATACCTTACCACCACTAATACCAACATTAATAACATTAATAATATCAGGCTTAATAGCATTAAGCCCAACAACATCTAAAAGGACAATAACATTTAAACGGACAATAACACCTGAAAGGACAAGATTATATGGTAGAGGAGGACAGACCAAGGTTATATGTGGGGGATAAACACTGTGGGTACTCTTCTTAAATGTTTTTTTTTCTTTTTTATTATATGTATTTCATTTTATAATTGGAACCTTTAGTTGATCACATTGTATTTTAGCCTATATGTTTAATTTGTTACTTATTGGATTGTATTAATTTAGTGTGCTTATTTTCTTTTTCTTTTCTTTTTGTCTTTCTTCTCTTCTTTTTCTATAACATGGAATGGAAGGCCTGCTTTCCCAGCAAGGGGCCTCAAAACATCTCAGTGATTACAGGTAGAGGGAGATATGGCGTTGACACAGCCCCTGCTTGTGTTAGAAGAATGGTGAACAGATGTTTAAAGGCTGTTCACCGTTCTGGGACTGTGGTCAATCATCAATATCAAGGTAGCCAGACCAGCCAGCCCTCCACTCTAAAACTGGTGCTGTTGAACGCCAGGTCTGTATCCAATAAGTTCCAGTTGATTTATGATCTTATCCTGGAGGAGGATGCAGACCTGGCATGCATAACTGAAAAATGGATAGGCAGAGAGGGGGGTCCTCCCCTAGCACTTGCCTGTCCACCCGGTTATGCTGTCCAACACCAGGGTAGACTGGAGGGACGGGGGTAGGGGAGTAGCCATTATATACAAAAACACCTTAGATGTTACTAGGTGCTCCTCGGTGGTAAAGCTGGGTCTGGAAGCCCTCCATGTGTCGATAGGGGCCAGGGAAAGTATTGGAATCTTGCTGGGTTACCGTGCTCCCCACGACCCAGCCATTTCCCTTCCGGAGCTGGCGGACTTTTTTCTCCGCGGCACTGTTGAGATCCCCAGAGCTATTGGTTCTGGGTGATTTCAACATTCACGTGGAGGCAGAGATCTCTGGGCCAGCTCTTCAGTTCTTGGAAACCATGGCTTCCTTGAACATGTCCCAACATGTCAACGGTCCCACACACATGGGTGGTCATACACTAGACCTGGTCTTTTCCACCAATTGGAGTGAGTGTGGTCTGATGGTGACTGACCTCGTGTCGGTCCCCTTGTCATGGTCAGATCATCACCTAATAAAATGTAACATCACAGTGGCTCTCCCCCTTCGCAGGGAGCAGGGACCTATTTCCATGGTCCGCCTTTGAAGGCTACTGTATCCGGCTGGATTCCAGAATGCCATGAGAGGTGTTATGGCTGACCTGGCTGGTGTTCCTGTTGATGCTCTGGTTGATGGCTGGTTCACCGCCGCCACTAGGGCTGTAGACATGATCGCACCTAAATGCCCTCTCCAGCGCAGAGCTTGGCCAGTGCCTTGGTTTAACCAGGACCTTCAAGCGATGAAGCAGTTTAGGAGAAGGCTAGAGAGCAAGTGGAGGAAGAACCCGACGGATTATAATTGGATAGCTGTCAGGGTCACAACTAACCTTTATCTGGCCAAGGTAAAGGCTGCTAGTCGTGTATACTTTGCTAACCAGATAAGCGAAGCTTCAAACCAGCAGGCGGAATTATTCCGTATAGTGCGCAACCTATCCGGAATTGGTCTGAGTGATGGGCCTCCCCCTAGTTTTTCACCGGACCAATCTGGCCATCTGCCAGGACCTCTCTCCTTTTTTAAATACAGTGAGTCAAGCTGAGATGTCCAGCACTCCATCTTGCCCGGTGACCTTCAATGGCTTTCAGCCTGTGACGCTGGATACTGTGGACAAAGCACTTGATTGCTGTCGTGCCACCACCTCCTCCCTTGACCCTTGCCCAGCCTGGCTAATCAAAGCAGCCGGGCCTACAACAACAGAATGGGCCACAGCAATAATTAATGCATCTTTCCTTGAGGGCAGAGTTCCTTCTGCCCTCAAGGAGACACTCATTAGGTCCATTAGGAAGAAACCTAGTTTGGCGGCAGATGAAATTGGCAATTATAGGCCCACTGCCAATGTTTCTTTCATTAGCAAAGTGGTTGAGAGGGTGGTGGCTGACCAGCTCCAGGCGCATTTGGATGAAACAGATGCCCTGGATCCATTTCACTCAGGCTTCAGGCCGCACCATGGTACAGAAACAGCACTGGTTGCCCTGTATGATGACCTCTTGAGGGAGGCTGACAGGGGCAAAGTGTCTCTGTTGGTCCTCCTCGACCACAGTATCCTCCTGGGGAGGCTCTCTGAGTTGGGAATTGGTGGCCAGGCGTTTGCCTGGCTCTGTTCCTTCTTGGAGGACCGTCCCCAGAGAGTACAGTTTGGGGAGAATGTTTCGGCCCTGTGGAGTCTCAATTGTGGGGTTCCACAGGGGTCGATTATCTCCCCAATGCTGTTTAACGTCTACATGAGGCTGCTGGGTGGGGTCATCAGGGGATGTGGAGCGTCGTGTCATCAGTATGCGGATGACACCCAGCTCTACATCTCCTTCTCACCAACTGCAGGAGATGCTGTTCTGTCCCTTCAGCGCTGCCTGGAGGCTGTACTGCAATGGATGCAGGAAAATGGGCTGAGGCTTAACACGGACAAGACAGAGGTTCTGAGGGTGGGCACCCCCATAGTAGGTGGTTTGGGAAACTCTCTCTCTTTTGGGGGGACGACTCTTGCCGCCATGAGTGGGGTCCACAGCTTGGGGATCCATCTGGACCCGGCGCTCACTATGGAAACTCAGGTGGCGTCGGTGATCCGTACCGCCTTTTTTCACCTTCAGCATATAGCCCAGCTGCGACCTTATCTCGATGCTGGGGCGCTCGCTACCTTGGTGCATGTGCTCATAATCTCAAGATTAGAACACTGTAAGGCGCTCTACATGGGGCTACCTTTGAGGCTGATGCAGAAACTCCAAGTGGTGTAGAATGTGGCGGCCAGACTCCTTAGTGGAGTGAGAAAATACCATCATATCTCATCTACTCTTGCCATACTGCATTGGCTGCCCATTCGGTTCCGCATTAACTTCAAAGTGTTGATGCTTACGTATAAAGCCCTAAACGGTTTAGGGCCTCGATATTTGACAGAATGCCTTCTCCCAGCAAGATGTACCTGTATCACTCGATCGAGTCAGGAGGTGAGGCTGAGGAGCCTGACGCCGAGGGAGGCCCGAAAGGAAAAAACAAGAAATCGGGCCTTCTCGGCGGCGGCTCCTTGCCTCTGGAACAACCTCCCTCCAGAGATTCGTGCGGCCCTGTCACTGGGTATTTTTAAGACCCAACTAAAAATTTTAAGCAGGCCGTCTCTCCAGATAATACTTAATTCTTCTTTCTCCATTTATCCTTTGCCATCTTGCCATCTTGAAGAATCTGTTTATTGTTTATTGTTTGTTGCTTATTGTCTATTGCTTTATAGTTTTTATTTTGCTATATGTATATGTTTTTTGTATTTTTATTTGTCTGGAAGCCGCCTAGAGTGGTTGCAATGACCAGATAGGCAGGGTACAAGTAAAATAAATAAAAAAAATATAAATCGCTACAGGGATGTTTAAGACCTGACATTAGGCCACTTGCCATGTCTGAAGCTGCACTCCTGCAATAAGGCAATGCATCAATCAGTTGCCTGTTAGCAAAGGGCAGCCTACACATGAATTAATTCTGAATACTGGGATTTAAACTAGACTAATGCTATCACTTTCCAAGATCTGTTGCTGAGAACTCAGATGCTTCTTAATTGTTTCATGGATTATCACATGAACCTGTATACTGTAAATGGGTTCTAATGAGATCTAACAAAATTACACATGTGCAAATATGTCAATAGCAAACAAACTGAAGTGCCATTGCTAATTAATGAAATATCTCTGGAAAGTATCAGAGCTGTGACCCAACTGCCTTGTCCCAGAAGTACTCTTTAGATGACAAGAGTAATTCCATCAGTTACACAGTGGTCGTAATTATAGCAAAGTGTTTGGAGTTAAAGAGTTCCTTGGATAAATTGTTATCCGTCATGTATGCCATATTCTGTGAAGAACTGGAGGGCCTAGAAAAAATGACACGGAGTCAGAGGTGGGGATATACAAAATCTATGCAATTACCTTACTTAAATTAGAAAAAAAGGTCGCCGTTTACAAACAAAAATTCTGAAGGGTGATGACACTACAAAAAGTTTTTATGTTAAGGTAAACTAGGCAAGGAAAGTAGGTCACATGGGATTGGGGAAGCATGACCAGAGCATTTTTCTTTAGCAGGCACCCATTTCATAGAAAGTAAGACAATTAATTCTCCCAAACCCATCTAAGTCAATTCTTCTCAATTCAATCTGTTTCCTCAAATTAATAGAAAGATCAGTGCCAGGTCTGCTGCCTCCAATTTCAGAACTGTACAAATCAACTTACAAGCCACTAATTTCCTGTCCCACCAACAAACTTAACCAGCATCCTGCCAGCATTGTTTAGCTAAATATACAAAGCTTCTCCCTTCTCATCTTTGGCTTAAATGGGCAAAACTCAAGGGAAGAATTGGTGAAGACAGCAACTTTGTTGGCAAGCCCACCCACCTGTCACATCACTGGGCAAATAAGACACAAATGAAATGACAACAGCTGCCATTTTGTAGTCAAACAGGAGCTGCTGTTTTAGAAGATCTGTCTTCATGTACTGTCACTCTGCAGTTGCCACTCATCTTCCTGCCGTCTTCCACCTTTGACTACCTTATTTGTCTGTTAGCAGCAATACAGAGTGAAGAGTCACAAAGGATGACCATAGTTCTCTGCAACCTCCCTTTAACAACAATAACATCATGTCAGATTGATTTCAATTTACATATGGTGACTTTCCATGGTTTTCTTGGTATACAGTACTCACCAGTCCCTTCTTCTGCAGACACTCTGGGATCATGTAACACACCCCCAAGACCACACTGGCTGTTTCTTCTATTACAAGGCACAGTGGGGAATCAAACTCCTGACCCCTGGCTCCACTGAGCTATACAGGCAGCTATTTTCCCTTTACAACATTATTATTAAATTAAAAAAATGGAAAACAATGCTGTGCACTCAAAGAGAAAAGACAGGATTTAGATTCTTAAATACACTTCCATCAACCATATTTAATGAACAAATGGACATTTGTGTTCATTTCCTTCATGTCAGCCCAGATAATATTAGCTCACTTAGAAGTATTTCCTTACTGCATCTCCAAGCAATCAGCTTGATGGCACACAATTGTTTTTAGATGAGAATCAGGCACATAAACACATGAATTTTCTTGTTCTGTAGCAAGCATGATGAATTAGGCTTCCTTGTTTGGACATTCACTGTGGTTTTGCCTTTGCTGGAACACCCACAAATAAATACCTTGCCAAAGAACAGCCAGCTGTTGCACCCCGCAAAAGATAAGAGACTTTAAAAATGCATGCTTTTCCTAATTAATTCTTCAAGTGTGATGAATACACAAATTATAGTCTCAGTCAAATCCATTGTTAAGGAAGGGAAATTAAGGAGGTAATATTGCATGTTAATTTCAGTGATGTATCCTTTGCACTCACCAAAACGTTAAACACATTATAGTTTCAGGAGGGTGGCTACTTGTCTATTCGCAGTTTATTTCTAAAGGCCTATCCAGGGCGTCTTACAGGGCCACTTTGTTGAGAGTTAATGAACATTTTATGAAGAAGGCAAAAAAGTATTAGGAAGTTCACTCCAGATGGTACATTCAAAGGAATTTCTCTGTGAAACACGAAAGCTTTTTTCAAAGGATACTGGCCCAGTAAAAATGACCAACCTTTTCTTTCCGGCATTTTCCATATTTTTTACTGGAAACTGTGCTCCTTGAACTACAGAGACCTATAATGTGTTTGACAGTAGTGTCGCATTCCTTTCGACCATCACACACTCAAATCGGGTTAAAGTGACTAAACCCATCACCAAATTTTTGTCAATCCTACCACTTTTCCTAGAGGATTTTAAGGTGGTGCTAACTTTGAGCAGGAACAGGGATTTTTCATCAATTGCCCATTCTCACTGAGCTCCTTTGAACATACGTCTGCCATTAGTCACTAGAAGATGAACTTGGGTTTCATTTGCAAGTCTTATTCCTGGGGCATGCATCTCTGAAGAAATGCTGTCCTGGGAAAGGAGGTGAACAAATTGTAGATATGCATCCCTTTCTAACATCTAGTCTTTTCCTATTGAGTGCACTATTTACAGCAAACATTTATTTTAATGTTTGTTATTCTAGTGTATTCTAAGCGGCTATTGTTTTAAATTATCATGTAAGCCATCTTGTTCATGGTTGCAAGCAAAATAGATAGATAGATAGATAGATAGATAGATAGATAGATAGATAGATAGATAGATAGATAGATAGATAGATAGATAGATAGATAGATAGATAGATAGATAGATAGATAGATAAATAAATAAATAAATAAATAAATAAATAAATAAATAAATAAATAAATAAATAAATAAATAAATAAATAAATAAATAAATAAATAAATAAATAAATAAATAGGGAATCTGGCCCTTTGAAAAGTTCTAATTAGTTTTGGAACTGGAGCAAGTACAGTTTGTCTTTGTTTCCAGTGTTCCTTCAGCTTGTTTATTTACTGACAGATCATGCACTGAAGAAATGATGCAGGAAGCCAACAGCATTCAACGCTCTTGCTGGCTTGCTGCAGGCAGGGCAAAATTTTTTGGGGAGATAGCCTTCCCCATCTGTTTCTTCCTCCCACTCATGTTTACAACAGTTGGAGGAAATCTCAGGGCCTCTTTGGGGCTGCACTAAGGAAACAAGGGAGCTAACCTGGGGTTCCATTGCCTCTATTAACACCACAGCAACACTGGGAGGGGGGAATGTATCACTGACCACTGAAAGCCGTACTATCCCACTCGCATGCCACCCTCTTTGCCAATATGGCAGCCCTTCTGTTATGCTCACTGTCCCCTCTGAGACAGCACTGGGCTGCCTCCCACATTCTAAGCTAGCATTTCATGCATACCCTGCTTTTCTGCATATTGGTACTGTTACCCTAAAGGCAGAGAGCAAAATACAGTAGATGAAACTAAATTATACTTGACTCTTTCATGTGCCATTCTCACTTTTAAAATGAGAAAGAAAGAGGAGGAGCAGGAAGAGTGCATTTTCATCTTGATGGTACTATTCACAGCAAACAGGGACAAACAGCAAGTTCTCTTGGGAGAGACTTTTGGCAGAGCGCAGTCTGAATGAAAAAAAATCTCAACCCCTGCTCTGCTCCAGATTGCCAGCCCCGCCCTGAAAAAGGAGAGTTTTAAAGCCCATGCTTAGTGCAACATACAGTTTGATTTTCAGACCTTTCCCCAGCTAAAAAAAAACTTTCTTTCGCCTGAGGTCCAGATTGATTCCATTCACATACATCAGGATTCCTCTGTTGACAGTGAGCTGGGCCAGTCCCAAAATAGGCTCCACAGCTAGTGCCCTTTCCTGGACTCCATTTACAAATGGTCAGGTCACACATTCTCTCTCTTTCTTCCTCCCCCCCACCATACAAGTTTTTTTGGTCCCTGAAATTCCTTGTGGGTCTTATCCTAATGAAATAAATGTAAGTCTCGGGCTTATATGTTTAGACATCCTTCTTTTTCCCATGCTTCCCTTCTCTCTCCCTCTCTCTTCTTCTGCTGTCTTATCTGCTGCCTAAATTTAGACTACAGGCTCCTCCAGCCAAATAATCATGTTTTCTCCTGTTTCTATTTTATTTTGCTCCTTGATGGTGCTAAACAAATAGTACTGATCCTTATTAATGTTTACAACCTCCATTGGAAGCTTTGGATAATGTTATCTTTCCACGTTTCTTGAATTTCCTAAGGGACTGTTCTGTTGAGAAAAATGTCCACATTCTTTAGAAATGAAAGACAGTAACATCCGTCATTTGGGAGTCTCAAGAGGCAGTTGCCTCAGCAAACAGCTATATTAAAAGTAGCATGGCCACATTATAGGGTCATCCCTCCAAGCAGAAAATAGTGACATAGGGTTACATAAATAAATTATTCAAGTCCAGAATGATACAATTGGTGTTTAAATACTAGTGGTGCTGTAATAACTTTTCCTCCTCGAAGGGCATGAGGTGGTTGTTTTTAATTACCTGCCGAATGCTAAGCTGGAAGTAAAAACACTGGCCTGAATCCAAATGTTAATCCCAACTAGAGTAGACCTACTGCATCAATAAGTGATGGATGGTGAGTCAACATCTATGCTGAGTCAGTCTTCAGTGATTGATTCAATGGCTCATCTCCAGCTGACAATTCAAATTTGATGTAGGCCACTAATAAGACTTTCTTGATGTCATTCTTGCAACCAGGGAGGGCCCCGTGGATTCCACATTTTCAAGCAATAGAATATCCATACATATTGGTGGGGACGTGTGGAAGGCTTTTTCAGCAGTCACACTCTACAGAACCTCCTGCCAAAGGGAAGCTAGGATGGCCTATTCTTTGTTGTTCATTTGGTGGAAGACAAAGACCTTTCATTCAAATGAATTTTGAGCTGTTCTTTTTTTTTCTGGAGTAATTTTTTTTTCTTTAGTGGAGTTTTTTTTTTAAATGATGTGCTTTTAATTAGATTTTAATGAGGGTTTCATATGTTGATTGTACTTCTGTTTATTTACTGGTCCCCCCCCCCCCAGAATGCACAAATCATAAAGGTTTCTAAGACCAGAAAGTGGCAGATTCCAGAAGGATAGTGCCAGCACTCAGAAGTTAACTTAAGTCTTCAGCTTAAATCTTCTGAAGCATCTTGATCAGGTGCCCAAGGGTGCTATGAGATGATATCAAGTTTATATAGAAAGCCATTGAACAATGCTGTTAGAAGAATACAACATTGTGTTCATGCAACAAGGTCATGTGACATTTTCAAGGCTATTATAGGATGGATTCGCATGAATTACAACTTTTCCCCTCAGACCCAATAACAGTAATAAAGTAAGTTGTTATGAGATGTGTATGGGAAAATTTAGTGTTTTGACATTCTAACTGTAATTTCAATGTGAATATGGGAATATTATACACTAATGGAGTTGTATGTGGTGTGGTACTGTGTAGTAGATAAAATTTCAGACTAGGACTCAGGAGACCTAGGTTCAAATCCGTAATCAGCCCTGGAAATTCCCTGGGGTATCTGTGGAATTGATAGAAGCACACACTCAACTTCTCACATGTCTCAAAAATCCAGTTGGGTTTGCTACAATTTGGAAACAACTTGACTGCACATATGAACAATGAGACATTTCCAGCAAAGTAAGCATGTTAGGCTGAGGCAGCAAAAGCAACAAGGAATCTTGCCCCTTAAAAGTTTGCCAGTTTTGTTTTCTGGAGTATAGCTCACCATTTGATGCATCTGGAGAAGTGAGCTGTAGTCCACAGGAGCTAATGCCAAATAAAGTTTGTTTATTTTCAAGGCGCCCCCAAATTCCTTGTTGTTTTTATTTAAAAAATCAGTAAATAGCAATGATACTAAAATGTGGCATAAGCCTGTAGCGCAGCCATTGCCATTCCCCAGGATCACCTGGCCTGTGCATGGATATGTGGGAGACCCAATTTATGTTCATCTGTGGGAATCGCACCAATGTCCAATCTCATTCTCCTTCAGAAACTCCTTTTTGTGCTTCTGTGAACTTGGCCCATACAACTCAGTTCCCTTGTTTTCAAAAGCCAGGTGCACAGAAGTTTGTTTTCATTCTTGTTTGGAAAGGAAAGGAGCCGTTCAAATGGGACCTACACCGACCATGGTCTAGATCAGTGGTTCTTAACCTTTGTTACTCAGATGTTTTTGAACTGCAACTCCCAGAAACCCCAGCCAGCACAGCTGGTGGTGAAGGCTTTTGGGAGTTGCAGTCCAAAAACAACTGAGTAACCCAATGTTAAGAGCCAGTGGTCTAGATGAAGTGCAAACAAGAAAGTTAGTCCAAAGCTCACTTTGGGTTTAACCTAATCCTACCACCGTCCCTCAAACAGTCTGCAGATCAAGCATATTTGTTGAAGAACAAGTTTTGCTTTTTGTTTATCCCAACAGTGTTCCTTTCACACAGCATTCCATGAAAACAGATTGCATGCCAGTTTGGAAATGCTTTAGCAGGCTTAAATTAAACAATAGTTTGAAAGCAAGACAACATTTGGAAGGCAAAAATAGACAAAAATTTAGGAACAAGAGCAAGGAAAAAATTCTAGTGACATCAAAACAGTAAGTCCAATTGACTTTATTAATACAATGTACCAGATTCTTTTCCACCTGTGCTGTTTGTTTTTCAGTTTTTCGGCCATGAAGTATTTGTTTTCCAGTTTATTTTCTTGTTATATGCAAAGCCTTATCATGAGGTCATGAGCCTTTATCTAATTCACGCTTTTATTTCTTAGTGCTAGACTTATTTTTAATTGTCCACTGCTGAAGGTTGATGAGAGAAAGGTGTTTGAAAATGAGGGGGTCAGATTGACATAGAAATGTAGGAAGTTCCCGTATCCTCAGTAAGGTCCTCTATTTATTGCACCCAATATTGTCCATTCTGATTGCCAGTAGTTCCAGCATTTCGAGTATCTTGAAGAGTGCAATGTAACCGATTAAAATTTCTCTTTTTGACCAGCACAGACCAAGCAGCAATAATGATAAGTATTACTCTGCTCTTAGTGTGTAGTATCTCATAATCATGACTTTCTCAATATGGAAGATGTTGGAAGGGCAAGGAGCAGCTCTGTTACCAAAGGTGAAATATCTTTTCTGTAATCTCACCAAAAAAAAAGGGGGGGGGTCAGGAAGGAAATAGGACTAGGACTCAGGTGACATCAGTAACCCTAAGAATAGCAATCTAAATTTAATGAAGGTCAGGATAGATCAGAGAAGATGAGGGACAGTCTAGAAAATCCAAGGGAAGTCCTCTCTTCTTCCTCCTCCTTTCCATGCAAAGCCATACACCTTCAGAGTAAGCTGAGTTGCACTCATTTACCTCTAGTAGAGGATATACTTTTAGAGCTTATGGTTTAACAATCCTGATTTATCTTCAGGTTGCTTAGCCAATCCTTTTCAGAGCTTTTCTTCTATAGGGTTGTAAGAAGGTTCGGGATTTGACTTTGGCTGTTCCTCTTCTTGTAACACAAAAGATGAGTCTGGATTATGAATAAACGAACTTTTATTAACATGGCCAACTGTTTCTTCTCTGTTTAACTCGTTTGAACAACATACAGATAAGTGGGGAGGTGAGTTCTCCCATAACCACAAAAACGATTTCTCACTATTAACGTCACTTAATAGTATGTTCTTGCCTCCTTCTCTTGATTGGTCGGGTCTCTCAGACAACGGTTGTGCACAGCACACAGGGTCCCGCAGCATGGGTGGCGAGCCCAATCTCCTTCTAACGGTTTCTCCTTCATCAATCTTGGGTCTACTGGATAAACTGTCCGTTCCAGACCTCGACCCTTTAGATATGCTAAAACTGTCCATTCTTCTGGACTCAGCCCGGGTATTATCGGCTTCACCTTGTCTTTTGTCAACATTTCCTCTCTTTCCTCATCTACCCTCTCAGCTGTTCTCTTTCTAGGTACCGAGAAGACCTGGACACTTTTATTGGCTTTCTCCCTTGTGTTCTCTTTAAACACTGTAATCCTTTCAGTCTTTTTGGACTCCTCGCCCACTTCGGTAGTTAGGAATACGTTGACTCTTTCCCTGTCAACTCCTGGTCTCCTTTCCTCTCCCCATTCTACACCGACTAACTGTCCCAACCGTTCCCCTCTCTGGCGCCTTTCTATCCCTCGAGACACCACTAGTTCTTCCGCATGGCTGTCATCCTCCACTTTCTCCGTGCACACTTCTGTTGCTTGCTCTCTCACTTGTTTTACTTCTCCTTCCTTTCCTGTTTTCATGGTTTCCCTTGTTTGCTCTATGCTATGTTCGTGAGGGGACGGTTCACTCCTGGTCCTGTCCTCACAAGGGTATCACAAGTAAAGCCATTTAAACTCTTTCTGATATTGAGCTCCCTTAGGACTACAATTAACAATCCTAGCTGCAAAGACATTTTTAAAGCAAATAAGCAAACAAATACTTAAGTTCCCCCCCCCCAAGGAAGCCCAATACAGGGGTCACGGCACACATTTTCATACTTTTTAGAAACCTTCCTGTGTTTCTTTAATACCGCTTTTGTCTTTTTTCTTCTCGCTAAGAGAAATTCTCCCTATTTTGGAATGTGAAATCTCTTAACAAGAATTGCCCAGAAACACAGGCAGCTATGCTACTGTTCTAATTCCTAACAAGACAAGAACTTTTGAAAAGCCTTTTATGATCAAGCAAACCTGAGATCATTGCACATGACACGAACAATTCACAGCAATATATTATTTCTGTAGAGAACCCACTATCCCATGAGCTGTTGTGAGGGTTGCAGCTAAGATCTGTCAAACAGAGGAACCTGAGGTATGGCAGATGACTTCAGTGTTCTTCTTAGTCACAAAATCCCAGTGTTCTGACCCTGTGAGCTCTTGCTCTGCTAGATTATGGCTAACCCACTATGATGGAGTGTTAGATGGAATTGTGGAGTTTTGTTGCTTGCAGGCTACAAAAAGAGAAGGAATAGCAAGGCTGATGGTCACTGCAAGGCCCAATCTTGTCATTAATGGGTATTGCCGATGTGACAAGTTGCCTAGTGACACTCAAGAGCCAGACGTGGGGATGGGTGAGAGGGAAGGGAAGGAGACAGGAAGAAGGGGAGGAGACAGGAAGAAAACGGAAGAAAGTCAAAGACAAAGAAATGTCTGATTGGGAGAATTCAGAGACAGAGGCAGCCCAAGACAGAAGGGGGAAGGTTCCCCAACCAAAGGACTCAGAGGATAGTAACACAGAAGAGAAATGATTACTGTAGCAGACAGAAATGGCAAGAGCCCAGAAAGAGGGAATGGCAGAAGCAAGCGAGCAACTTTTAAATCCAATTATCCACGGATTGTTGGTGATCCTAACTAATCTGTCAGTTTCAGCAGCAAAGCATGTGAGACTGTTTTCCATGCTCAACATGTCAAAGTCATGGTTCCTCAATTGCACAGGAGATGCTTGACTGATAGGACTGGCTCTCCTAAGCATTCACCAGCTGTTAAAAACCAAGACTGATTCTGTGATTTCTTGCCTTGCAGTAAGAAGGAAAACCTAATCTAATTTTGTAGTTTTTAAAAAAGGAAAAACTGGAATTAGTTTGCATTTTAAAATAGGACTGTAATAATTTTCCATTAAAAGTAGGGTTGTAGATAATAGAACTGATTTAATAAAGTCTTTGGCTACTTAAAGTTAAGCCTCTCCCATTCTTATTCTATTTACCTGACCATGTCAATTCCAATATAAGTAGTTTCTTCAAAAAGAAGAGTTAATTAATGCAGTCCTCTTCATGGATTGCTGCCTTGTCGTGGCAAAGGGCCTTGAGTAACTCAGAGAAGCTATGGGCTATGCCATGCAGGGACACCCAAGAGGGACAGGTCATACTGGACAGTTCTGACTAAATGCAATCCACCTGGAGTAGGAATTGCCAAGCCACTCCAGTATCTTTGCCAAGAATACCCTATGCACAGAAACAAAAGGCTAAAAGATATGACGCTGGAAGATGGGCCCCTCAGGTCGGAAGGCGTCCAACATGCTACTGAGGAAGAGCAATAGACAAGGACAAGTAGCTCCAGAGCTAATGAAGTGGTTGGGCCAAAGCCAAAAGGATGCTCAGCTGTGGACGTGCCTGGAAGTGCAAGAGAGTCCAATGCTGCAAAGAAAAATACTGCATAAGAACCTGGGATGTAAGATCTATGAACCTTGGTAAACTGGATGTGGTCACACAGAAGATGGCAAGAATAAACATTGACATCCTGGGCGTGAGTGAACTAAAATGGAGGGGAATGGGCGAATTCAATTCAGACGGTTATCATATCTACTATTGTGGGCAAGAATCCCGTAGAAGGAATGGAGTAGCCCTCATAGTCAACAAAAGAGTGGGAAAAGCTGTAATGTGATATAATCTCAAAAATGATAGAATGATTTCAATACGAATCCAAGGCAGACCTTTCAACATCACAATAATCCAAGTTTATGCACCAATCACCAATGCTGAAGAGGCTGAAATTGACCAATTCTATGAAGACTTACAACACCTTCTAGAACTGATGACAAAGAAAGATGTCCTTCTCCTTATAGGGGATTGGGATGCTAAGGTAGGGAGTCAAGAGATAAAAGGAACAACAGGGAAGTTTGGCCTTGGAGTTCAAAATGAAGCAGGGCAAAGGCTAATAGTTTTGTCAAGAGAACAAGCTGGTCATCACAAACACTCTTTTCCAACAACACAAGAGGCGACTCTACACATGGACATCACCAGATGGGCAATACCGAAATCAGATTGATTATGTTCTCTGCAGCCAAAGATGGAGAAGCTCTATACAGTCAGCAAAAACAAGACCTGGAGCTGATTGTGGCTCTGATCATCAGCTTCTTATAGCAAAATTCAAGTTTAAACTGAAGAGAGTAGGAAAAACCACTAGGCTAGTCAGGTATAATCTAAACCACATCCTTTATGAATACACAGTGGAAGTGAATAACAGATATAAAGAACTCGATTTGGTGGACAGAGTGCCTGAAGAACTTTGGATAGAAGCTCGTAACATTGTACAGGAGGCAGCAACAAAAACCATCCCAAAGCAAAGGAAATGCAAGAAAGCAAAGTGACTGTCCAAGGAGGCCTTACAAATAGCAGAGAGGAGAAGGGAAACAAAATGCAAGGGAGATAGGAAAAGTTACAGAAAATTGAATGCTGATTTCCAAAGAATAGCAAGGAGAAACAAGAGGGCCTTCTTAAATGAACAATGCAAAGAAATAGAGGGAAATAATAGAAAAGGAAAAAACAGAGATCTGTTCAGAAAAATTGGAGATATTAGAAGAACCTTTTGTGCAAAAATGGACATGATAAAGGAGAAAAATGGGAGGGACCAAACAGAAGCAGAAGACATCAAGAAGAGGTGGCAAGAATACACAGAGGAATTATACCAGAAAGATTTGGATATCCCAGATAACCCAGATAATGTGGTTGCTGACCTTGAGCCAGACATCCTGGAGAGTGAAGTCAAGTGGGCCTTAGAAAGCTTGGCTAACAACAAGGCCAGTGGAGGTGATGGCATTCCAGTGGAACTATTTAATATCTTAAAATATGACACTGTTAAGGTGCTACATTCAATATGCCAGCAAGTTTGGAAAACTCAACAGTGGCCAGAGAATTGGAAAAGATCAGTGTACATCCCAATCCCAAAGAAGGGCAGTGCCAAAGAATGCTCCAACTACCGTACAATTGCACTCATTTCACACACTAGCAAGGTTATGCTCAAAATCCTGCAAGGTAGGCTTCAGCAGTATGTGGACCAAGAACTCCCAGAAGTACAAGCTGGATTCCGAAGGGACAGAGGAACTAGAGACCAAATTGCTAACATGTGCTGGATTGTGGAGAAAACCAGGGAGTTCCAGAAAAACATCTACTACTGCTTCAATGACTATGAAAAAGCCTTTGACTGTGTGGACCACAGCAAACTATGGCAGGTCCTTAAAGAAATGGGAGTTCCTGACAACCTTATCTATCTCCTGAGAAACCTATACTTGGGACAGGAAGCAACAGGTAGAACTGGATATGGAACAACTGATCGGTTTAAAATTGGGAAAGGAGTATGACAAGGCTGTATATTGTCCTCCTGCTTATTTAACTTATATGTAGAATACATCATGCGAAAGGCCGGACTGGAGGAATCCCAAGACGGAATTAAGATTGCCAGAAGAAATATCAACAACCTCTAATATGCAGATGATACCACTCTGATGGCAGAAAGCGAGGAGGAATTAAAGAACCTCTTAATGAGGGTGAAAGAGGAGAGTGCCAAAAATGGTCTGAAGCTCAACATCAAAAAAACTAAGATCATGGCCACTGGTCCTATCACCTCTTGGCAAATAGAAGGGGAAGTTATGGAGGCAGTGGCAGATTTTACTTTCTTGGGCTCCATGATCACTGCAGATGGTGACAGCAGTCACAAAATTAAGAAATGCCTGCTTCTTGAGAGGAAAGCAATGATAAACCTCAACAGCTTCTTAAAAAGCAGAGACATCACCTTGCCAACAAAAGTACGCAGAGTCAAAGCTATGGTTTTTCCAGTAGCGATGTATGGAAGTGAGAGCTGGACAATAAAGTGGGCTAATCACTGAAGAATTGATGCTTTTGAATTGTGGTGCTGGAGGAGACTCTTGAGAGTCCCCTGGACTGCCAGGAGAACAAACCTATCCATTCTAAAGGAAATCAATCCTGAGTGCTCACTGGAAGGACAGATCATGAAGTTGAGGCTCCAATACTTTGGCCATCTCATGAGAAGAGAAGACTCCATGGAAAAGACCCTGATGTTGGGAAAGTGTGAGGGCAGGAGGAGAAGGGGACAACAGAGGATGAAATGGTTGGATAGTGGCATCGAAACTACCAACATCAATTAGACCAAACTCCGGGAGGCAGTGGAAGACGGGAGGGCCTGGTGTGCTCTGGTCCATGGGGTCACGAAGAGTTGGACACAACTAAATGACTAAACAACAACAATTAATGCAGTACCATTATTGGGCCACAAAGAGTGAACTTTTGCATCCTTCATAAAACTTCATAAGCCTGGGCATTTAATAAACAGTAGTATGCATGTGTAGGAACACTGTAATGCAAACACACACATATAATTCTTTTTTTATCCATCAGTTGGAACAAATTAGACATGGGGCAGAAGAGTCTATCTCACTGTAAGCCTTTGGATTGAAGTTCACCCTGTGGGGTCAACCAGGCACTGGAAAAGTTGGCAGCACTCTATCAACGTGAGGGCCTAAAAGACTAAGGAAAGTACCCTTGTAAAGGCAGATTCAAGGCAGTTTAGGAAGCATAGGGGCTTGTTACTTACACCTTTTTGGAGCCCAGACTGTTTCAATGTCTAGGCCACACCGGAGTAGCAATGAGTACTGCCCCTAAAGGTGCTTGGTCCAAATCATGTGTGGACTCATTCATCTCCTAGGAACTATTTTGTCACTGTTTCCTGAATGAGATCCCAATCCTGTGCAGACTCATTTAACTCCCAACAACTATGCTTTCAGCACTCACTTTTATGGGACCACGTCCTAGCACTGTTTTCCCTACTTAAGTAAAGTAGACAAGCTTCATTTACCTCTTGTTCCTGGGGCTAATTGCTTACCGGTGATTTGTTTGTCCTTCCCCTAAGAATGAATAAACACTAAAGATTGCATGGAAAAAATGTTAAGTTTTCTTCTGTGGGAAAGATATGATGGCTTGTAGGTACAACATTTCCCTCACTATGTAGTGTGATGCATGCAATGGCCTTTTCTATCTTTCTTTGATCTAAATTCAAGTGCTCTTCCCATAGGGCTGATTCAGGCAGCCATTTTATATAGCAGATACTGGATGTCATAAAAGACAGCACATTGCTAGCTATTTAATTAGTTATTATGGTATTTTTGTCACAGTTGTGAGGAGATATGTTTATGGGATTTCTGCCCCTTGTGCCAAAAGAATTTGGCTGACTTTGGGTGTTATGCATTTTGATTTGCATAGGGGTGCCATTTGCTGCTCTTCCTCTGGCAGCAAAATTATCTTGGGCTGGCTTAGACTGTTTGCCAGTTTTATTGCTGAAAAAGGTTCTTCGAAACAGTTGGTCAGAAGAACATGCTACATACAGAAGTAGTCTCGGGAAAAATAAATAAACTGTAGAAGATGGTTGCAATTCAAAGCCATCTGTCTTCCTAAGTCTCCCCACCACCACGATGATCATGGTGCCTTCATTTGTAACTAAAGGATGTGTCACTGCGTAATGGTTACTGAGGTTTAAAAGTGCCAGGTGGCATGGTGGGATGCATCTAGAAAGGGGATCACATTTCTTAGGTTGCTTTAGTATTGTCAAGGGAGTTAAATGATCCCACTGGAAATAATGTGTGTAGAAAGAGCAGCTGAGTCCCCTTCTCTCTCTCTCTCTCTCTCTCTCTCTCTCTCTCTCTCTCTCTCTCTCTCTCTCTCTCTCACACACACACACACACACACACACACACACACACACACACACAAAAGCATTTAGTAATTATTGTATGATAGATGGGGTGGAACACACTGAAGTACACCTGTACAGTAACATCACTCTGATTTGCACAGATCAGTTTTATTCATATAAAATTCCTGATAGCACAACACATAACAAATTTCAGAATAGAAAGATGAACAAAAAGACCTACAAGCTTTCTCTTTCTTTCTTTCTTTCTTTCTTTCTTTCTTTCTTTCTTTCTTTCTTTCTTTCTTTCTTTCTTTCTTTCTTTCTTTCTTTCTTTCTTTCTTTCTTAATATACAGTTCCATAGTTACTCGGAATAGAAAATCTCGGTTACTTGCCCCCTCTGATCCTTGTCTTTGATTTGAATATTCTGTTTCTATGAAATGTGATGGCACACAAGCAGGAAAATCCCAACAACAGCAATAAACACAGGTATAAATGGTGATTGGCTGCTGTTTGTACATGTGCTTTAGGCACCTGGAGGCTGGTCCCTTTAGCATCACTCTGGTAACAAAATCAAATATTTTGCCCACGGGTTCTTGTGTGCTCTTCCCTCCTTCCCCCAAACTTTTACCTTGTCTGATCTTTGTATTATGTCCTTGTAATATCATCAGAGACTGGCTTTAACACTGAAACATGAAAGAATTAGGCATCAGTCCTTTAGGCAAGGAAACAAACAAACAGATAATAGGACTACTACTGAGAATCTGTGGCAGTGGCTCGAATGGAAAAGAATTTTGCTCATTTGGATAATCATGACAAAAGTAACATTTTCACACCAAGACTTAATGCAAAGAAAAAATACATTTTGCCTCAAAAATCCATATGTTTGGTCTCAGGCATTTCTGAGATTATGCACACAAAATAATGCTTATATTGTAAAATGCAAATCACTAAAATGTACATAATTGAAATGACATTTACAAACACACTTCAGTCAAAGGAAAATGGGTAAATAGGTAAAATAGGTAAAATATGCAAACAAATCCATACATTAGCAAAAAAAAAATCACAATGCATGCTGTGATGTTCCACCCAGTGTTCCCTGTTTGTTTCCCCCAAACACAGGTTCACTCTCTGGATACATTTACTCTTTGTTCCACTACCATCAGTGGATCCCTCATCCACACTGCACCATATATGCATCAGACACATGTTGCCAATTTAACTTGTTTATTTATCTTTTGGTTTTAAATCACAGATGTTCTTTTTTTATTGTTTAGGATCACTCATTAAACTTCTTATTTTTGATTATACGTTTGCTTACTGAGGTGTTGTATTTACTTATTCATATTAACCAACTCATTAATATTCTCTGACTATCTAATTAGCTTTATTATTCCATGTATCTCCCTCTCATTCTTTCTAACTCTCCAACTTTCCAACTATCTCTCTTCTTAACACTCTCCAATCTCCTCTCTGTCTCCTTGACTCCACCCTTCCTGTCTTCTCATAGGCTCCTGCACTTGAGCTTCAGCTATGATAAACAGGAGTGATGTGGGCATTCCACCACACACGGACATTTATGTGTGGCGAGAAAATACAAAATCTCATCATACAGTATGAAACAAGAAACTCAGTGATGTCAAAACTGGAAAATATACACATGCCTAGCAATTGTCTACTGTTATATTCATGGTTCTTTATTGTTCTCTCCCCTTAAAAAGCAATATTTGCGAATTGTATGTGTTGAGTGTGGGAAGCAACCCTACAAATGGCTTTCTTCACCAACAAACCTTTATGAAAATTTCCAAGACAACAGAGCAACAAATACCTTTATGAAATATACATTGTGTTTACAGTGGTGCCTCGCAAGACGGGCGCTCCGTTTAACAACGAATCTGCATTACGACGAGGTTTTTGCGATCACAAAAGTTGGAAGGAATTAACGTCGTAATGCAAGGCACCACTGTATATTGGAGAACAGGCCCATAATATAATATAGAACAGGGCCATAATTGTTTTGGCCCTTGAGGGAGTAACGCGGATTCCAAGGGTGCAACCACCTTCTGCTTTACACTAAGATTATTTCATTATGCTACCCTCCTGAGGCCACTGTGTAGGCTTCCCTCCTAGAAAGGCAGTCTATTGCATGTTCCAGCTCTTTAGCAGGGCCATGGTAAAAGACAATGCTTCAGATGCCTGTCAGTTATCTCAAGTGTTCCGGATGAGGCTGCTGGGTCTCCAAAGTGCTGGCTGAAGTGACAGGAACAGCTACGTTCCTCTGGGTCACCAGACAGAGAGATAAATCACAGGGAGAGCAACAGTGACGGATGAGGTTTTATTTTTGTGAATGAGGTGACTGTAAAGCCTGGGTGCCCATCTCCACTGATACATGCTTGGTATGGAAGGATTTGTGTGGGTTTTGTGCTTGTGTAACATCTGTGCACCAAAACCAGGGGCTGGGGAGATTGCTGGTGGGTACATGCACTTGGGTCCATTGTGTCAGTTTTTGAACTAGACAGGAAGTGTAGTAGTATTCGCAATTAGTCAGACTACTTGTTGCACACGCCCTGGCAGTAGGGGCACGGGGCCTAGAAAAAAACTTGTGTAACTGATATCAAACCCTATAGTATGCAAGTACGGTATGAGCAAGAATAGTGGCTGCTACTGCTGTTGGTTGTATTTTGTGTTTTCCTCCTGGCTCTGGGTTGCATTTCTAACTGGTTCAGTCTTATTCTAGTCCCACTTAACTGTAGGTCACTTATACCTGTTTTTATAAGCAGCTGGCTCACAGGTAGTTTCAACTCTCCCCTGTCCCACTGCATTGTCCCTCCTCTCTGATAAAACATGAATCCATCTTGTGACATCACAAATGCCCTTCCTGTAACATCACAAGGATCTTCTCCCAGTCTCAAGTTTAGGTCTTGAAATTTCAGAGGACCCTGATCTAGCAACCCTGCTTCCCGTGGTATTTGAGTTTAGAGCATTTGGTTGGTGGGTTGGCATTCAAATATCTGACAGCATTCTCACATCCCATTCTGCAGTCTGCCAAATCTGGATTCACCTGCTACTAACGACTTTTGTAGCCAAAATTAGTGTAGACAGAATTTGCCCAAGACAGCATGTTGTAGCACCTAGTTCCCCTGGCAGCATCCAAGGTTAGTTAAGTAATTTTGGCCAGAATCCTATTTGTCTCCACACAAGGTTTGGAAGGCTTGATACATTTCACTGCAACTAATTGACAATCTGCTAGTTCCATGTCTGATGGTACGACTGAGACATACCACAGCATCTCATCAGTTAGTCACAATTATCCATGGCAAGTTATGCAACCTTTTGCAGACAGTAATAGGATTCCAGCATTTGCTTCGTAAGGCCACAAATATTACGAGGACATAATACAGAGATCAGATAAGGTAAAAGTTTGGGGGGAGGAGGGAAGAGCACACAGGGAACTTGCCACATACTGTATAATTTGAATTACCAAGCGAAACTCCCAGAATACTTGACAAACACAGCCCTCTATTGAGAATTCAGTTCACATTCTTCTGTTTGTGAGCTTAGCATCGTCTTGACAACAGGGAGGTTGTTTATTGACTGCTTTTCCATATCCAACAAAATATTAATAAAACTGGATCAAAGATCACCATCCGATCCCAAAGAAGAAAAACAATAATCAAAAGTCACCCAAAGCCAAGCTGTTTTGCCCAGTGCAAGGGCACAAGGCCCAGTACAATCTGGCAGGTTTGCTGCCAATCATTCTCAACACTGCCAAAATAAAATTTGGTTCTAGTTTTCATATGATGCTCAGTGTGAGTGAAATGTGACAGACGAATTGGATGGGCTTGAGGGCCCACAGCTCCCAGATCAGCTGTAATAGAGAGAAGCTAATATTCAAACAAAACACTCTTGCACAGTCTGAAAACATTCAGCTAACTTGGATTCTGTAAAAATATAATGTAAATTATGGTTCCATGCAAAGGGGGAATCAAAGAAATGTCATCTGAATAGCTCTAGTTTTGGCTGATTATACTTTGAATGAAGCCAGAGATTGCTGAAGTGTTTGTATCTTTGCCTTGCTTATAAAACCATATTTATTAGATATAATGCAATATCAAAGGACTGATTCAGAAAGCATGTTGGGGCACATTGTCATATACAGAGACAAATCTCCACATCTGGACCAATAGGAGGATTCTAATAAATGGCCCCATAGACCATGAAAGCCAATGGCAGCATATTCCACCATCTGTGTTGTTGAAATGTCTAACTCAAATCACAGAGTTTTCTATGGCTAACACCTGTGTCCTCCTTGTTCATGGTTTATTAACAGGGCAATGCTGTGCATGATTTCTTAGAAGAAAACTCTGCTGAATTAAAAAGAACATGCTCTTAGGTGTGTATGGTATTCTGGCTTAGCAGATTGATTTTATGGCTCAAGAGTGGATGAATTCTACAGATAACTTGCTTTATTGGCCTTTCTCCCCTTTGGCTCCTTTGACAGTCTCTCTCTTCCAGTGGTTGCAGCTGCAGGGAAAGGAAACACATCATGGTCCAAGAATGGAGGTCAAAACATCAACAACAGAAAGGTGAAGAAGACTGGAAAAGTTCCTATGTTTGCAACCAGGAAGCTTACAGAGGTAGACCTCCTCTTCCTCCAAGGTTGGACATTTGGCCCTCTGGCTTCTGAAAATGAGAGCCAAAAGATCCTATGGATCTTCAACAAATTCAGTTCTCAGAATCCCTCAGCCAGTATGGTAATTGACCATGCTAATTAGAGAATTCTAAGAATTGCACGTAATATTTCCAGTCTCTGCCTACATATGGCCCCTGGAATATCTTCCCTGGGACTGAAGCACTGCATCTTTATTGACCCATATGTTGGTTTTAAATATTTATATTTTTCCATCCAAAGCAGCATACAACACAGGAAAAAAAGCAACCTACAACCATATAAAAATAAGTTTAAAAAAAGAGTAAATGCAACTAGAAAATAAGTTGCCTAGTTAGAAAAGCCACTTTGGAGCTGTGGTGGGGTTCATAAGTCTTCTGAATTTTGCTAGAATACAGTTCCCATCCACCCTAGTCAGTCCAGCTGATTGTGAAGATCCATGGAATTTGTAATAAAAAAAATCTGATGGATGCTGCATTGCCAAGATTCATATATACAGCTACACTGTATGTAGGCAGGAAAGTCATTAGGGAGGCCATCCATCCTTGGAAAAGGGGAAGGGAATCAACCCAGTACTCTCAGTTCTTTGTGGGAACATTTAATCATCTTTTTTCTGTATGTTTGCATCTGGTTCGATGTATTGACCCACTATTACAACTGACTATAACATGTACTCCTAGAAATAACAGCAGCTATTCTACCTGGCTCACTCTGAGTAGCATTTTTGCTGTACTCTGATTTCTTTTGGATCAAATATGTTAAAACTGTCAGGAAGAAGGGTAAGAGAAGAAGATAATTGTGTGCAAATTTGGTTAAAACTATTTTTCTACTGTCCCCTTAGAATTTTGTTTGAAACAGAGATGCTGTTTTTTGTTTTTCAGTTGAAGCCAGCAAGCTTTCATATCTCAGAAGCTTGGAAATATTCAGTGGCATACTGTACCTTGAGGCAGATCTGCCATTAGGCAGATTGAGGCAACTGCCTCAAGTAGCAGATGTTCAAGATAGCAGCTGCCTAGCCATTCTTCTCGGGGGGGGGTGGACAGTCTCCTGTGTTGCCAAAAGAGATCAGTGTGGCACGCAGCCCCATCCTGCACTCCCTAAACTAGCCTGCTTCCCTCAGGTGTAGTGGAACAGAACACAGTGTCACCAGAGTTCCTGGATGGAAGGGGGCATCAGGTTCTTGAGAACATCATTATGGGCCAGGCAAGCAGACAAAGCCTGTTATCAAGGGAAGGTACATCAGTAGTACAGAGGTAGAGCACAGGAAAAGAAACAGGACAAAGAGGAAAGCAGTTCTGAAGCAAGATTGGCTGAAGGTCTACAGCTGGTGACTCTAGAACAGTGGTTCTCAAACTTGGTTCCCCACATGTTCTTGTGCTGCAACTCCCAGAAATCCTGGCCAGCACAGCAAGTGGTGAAGGCTTCTGGGAATTGCAGTCCAAGAACATCTGGGGACCCTAGTTTGAGAACCACTGCTCTAGGGGTTTGTTTTAACTAGTAGTTCTCACCTGTGGGAAGCCAAAGTACTTTACGTGGAGTCTAGGATTTTTGTAACAAGCATAATGAATTTACTCTCCCTCAATCTGCAGGTCCTCTTGAACGTGTAACAGGCCATCTCCTACCTTTGAATGTGCTTGTTTTGGTACTCATGGTTTCCCTTAACCCCCTGTTCCCCATGTTCACGAACTTACCATACAAATATACTTACAAATGTGTCATCGTCCCTCATGGAGAAAGTGAGCTTTACGTTTCTTTCATCATGGGACTTGAGTTCTTTGACAGAGTGATTGGTGGGAAACATTGACTTTGACTGTTTGATGTCTAGCTGATCAAATACAGTTCAGCATGTCTGGTTATTTTCACAGGAGACCTGTGCTTGAAACACTCTGTGAACACAGGGAACAAGGATGGTAGGGAGCATTCAGATCATCGAGGGTGTATGTGCCTGCATGTTCATGCCCCTGTAATGTTGGGGGTTTTGTTTGTTGATTATTTATGGGACAGCCCTGTTAGGGGATCCTTTTGAGGAGCGGGATAACTGCAGTGGTTTTTCCTGTGGACACTTAGACACATTTCGTTTCTTTGTTTTCTGGGACAATAAATCAGGCGGAAACTGAGCTTAAAATAAAACTAGTTACCAAGATTTATGTAGAAAATGTAATTATAGGAAACTCTGATTCCTAAATCTAAATGAGACCATGTGCTAGACATACGGTCTGAGTGGGGAGAGGGCATAACCTATTCCTCAAGAGAGAGATATTAACACATCAAAAGGAATGATAAGTTTGACCAAGAGAGACAGGAAGTGGAAGATGTTCTTCCTTTTTGGGGGGCAAGTGGAAATTGGGGGGAAATCCAATGAAAGGACATGTACAAGCTGCTCTAGTAGGCATTTGTGACAGGGAAGTGCAAAGAGATGATGCCTCTGGAAGAATGCTCCAACATGTTCACACATAATGATGCCCTTCAGCCAAATGATGTTCTGGGTAGTGCAACAGGACATGATCAAAAACAGACATTCATGCTAGGATTTGCCTTTTTCCTCTCAAATATGTTTAAAATGTACAGGTAGAAAGTTAATGTTTGCCTGAACTGGGAGGCCAGGTTCAATGCCTCTTTGGGTATGGGAGGTAATGCAATAGTAAGAGAAGATAAGAATGTATTTTTCTAGACTTCCCGTGTGGGTTGAAGGTTTGAGAGTTCTGTTAGCCACATTGGGAAAACTTTAGAAGACATGCATTTAACACACTGAAAAGGTGAGTCACATCCTCAATTTGTGTACATACAACATACTTACGAGTAGCATACACAGTCTGCTCCCATCTCTCTTACTCCCTCTCCCAAAAGTTTCCAGGCTTTTTCATCCTTTCAGTCTGAAATCTCAGTGACTGACTTTTTTCATTAGGATTATGGCTGCATGATTTGGATTAAACCCAAATGTAATAAGACAGCAAGCACTGTCATCTTCTGCTCTGAATCTCTAATTCCATCAACTTATTTTGTGCTATCTTTCCAATACTAAAATTGCATTTGATCCTTGGTAGATAGAAAAGGGTAGCCTTGTCATATCTATAATAGACGAGTGTCTGTTCTCCACAGTGATCCGAAAGCCCTCCTAGCACATGAAGTACAATGCCCTGTCCTGTTTTTCCTCGCTCTGTTTCAAAATTGTTTTTCAATGTCTTTATGTTCCTCTCTCTCATGAGTGGGCTAAGCAGGTGCGTTGTTGATTTCTGTTTGCGATCATTGTGTTGTAAACAAGTACATGGAGATGTATATGCAGCAGGCGGCATGGGAAACTTCCTGAGCAATCACCTTGTATTGAAACGCCACTGGCCTCGTCCAATATTCAGGCTCCCTCCATCTGTTCAAGCAATTCAGCTACAAAAATCTGCAGCTGTATCTAAATTGCTCTGGAAGATGCAAGTTTTCAGCACAAAAACTGTCACATCCTGCCTTCTCAATGAAATGATAAAGACTTGCCTCTGATTAATCCTTTACTTGTGGAGTGATGACCAACTGACAAAAATACATGCACAACCCCAAATCCTTCAACCAGCCTGGATTTATTTGTCCTTAACTTCACAGTCCAACAATAGCATCAATCAACAGGCTGCTTCATACACTAATTAAGGAACAGTCTGCTGTGTCCAGAGGTACTATTCTGGAATTAATAAATGAGGGAGCAAATGAGGGAGTGAGAGATGGTAGAGTGTAGCCAATTAGCAGCTTAAAGAGGTGAGACACTATAGCTGCATGAGAGTGCAGCAATGTTTTTGTGATGCAGAGCAAATCAACATGATACAAGGGAATTCTAAAAATGTGGACAACTACCTTAAAAATTATAACTTTGAAAGTTGACTTCAAATCAATACTAAATCAATACCAAATACCACGTGAGTACCCTGTAGGCTATCATGATTGCTGCTATTGATGTTATCAACATTCAGGCTCCCCTTTGCCATGTAAAAATTAGCATTGTTTTTCAAGCCATTTCCTGGCATTTCGAATCATGGATACAGAAGCACAATATCCCACATTCATAAACTGGAATGTTTTTTTCCCCTGAGGCACTGAATTTGCCTAAGTCTAACACTATGCTGTCAAACAATTATCTCTGCCTCACTTTCTCATATGCAGAACATCAGGACAGCTTTGAGGACAGCTTCAGGACAGCTTTGTGCTAAAAGAAATAAAATCAAATTTACAACAAATCTGGCAAAGAGCATCAGGAATTCAGTGGCACAGGTTAGAAGAGGTGGAAGGAATAAAAAACATGAAAGGGTGTGTAGAAATATACCCCAAGTTACAGTTTTCCAATTTTAGGAGCTTATTTTCAACTAAAGACATACTGGAGAAACATTTTAATTTTTACACAGACTTCCAAATAATTAAGGGACTTACATCATTATCCTGTCAATATTCACCACATCTTAAGGAGGAAAGGGTGCCAATGGATTTTCCCCACTCTGCTCTATTTTTACTGATGAGAGATGAAGACAAAGTGACTAGCACATGACCTCCCAAGGAGTATATGAATAATTTGGTACATAGAATCTGGTTCTCTTACATAGACCACACCCAATCTCAACTGCTGTTGCAAGGCCGTTTGTGAAGAATTCTTTCCTCTTTTTTACAGGAGATATTTCTATAAGGAGTCATGTCTGAGAAGGAACATCTTTAAGGTTTTCCAGCAAACAACATCCAGAAGAACAAAACAGATGTACACAGAGCCATCCAATAATATTTATTGCTTTACCAGGAAAGTAAAATCTTCTCTCACAATGTCTGAGTGGATTGTGCTTATCTAAACCACTGGTTCTTAACCTTGGGTTACTCAGGAGTTTTGGACTGCAACTCCCAGAAGCCTTCACCACCAGCTGTCCTGACTGGAGTTTCTGGGAGTTGCAGTTCAAAAGCATCCGAGTAAGAAAGGTTAAGAACCACTGATCTAAACCATGTCAGACTGGCTGGACAGCTCAATGAATTGGCTGCAGAGGCAGAGGTCAGGGGTTCAATTCCCCACTGAGCCTCCCTGGAGCCAGCCTTTGTAACCTGGAGCAAGCTTCACAGTCCCAGGGCGCCCCCAGAGGTAGGGAATGGGAAAATCTTTCTAAGAACTGCGTAACAAGAAAATCCTGGAAAAGGTTGCCATCAATCAGAATTAACTTGACAGCACTCTATTATTTGAGACCATGACAAGCTAAACTAGCTTTAGAGAACAATCCATTCACCTTATCTGACATGCGACCCCATCAAAATAAATAGGAGTACTTTACAAACACAAAATGCAAGTATTTGCACATTTCCTACTCAGTTCTGTAGCTAGGGCTTTCACATCACAACTGCTTGTGCCCTAAGTCTTTACCGTAGGAGAAGGATGGATGAACTGAGGGGGCTTTAGGGCCAAATGTGTGCCCCCAGTGATAAGAGCCAGAAATTAACAGTTCAAGGCAGTTTGTTTAAAAATGAAACTTCTAAAAATTTTAGGGATGGGGTTGGAAGTGGTTAGAAGACCCACTTCCAATCTATCCCATGGAAAATGCTGATGCTGGAATCCTCCAGGAGCAGAAAAACATCATTTTTTGTGTTTTTTAAAAATAATGTTGCTCTCTCTCTCTCTCTCTCTCTCTCTCTCAAAATGCAAGGGTTTTTTTAGGCACTTGAAAGCTGTAAAATGTGCCCATCCCTGCCGGGGGGGGGGGAGTACATTTTTAAAATGTACTTGAGTCCTTCCCATAAAGCAAACTGTAAAATTTGAGGCCCAGATAAATATAATCTTTATACTTAAAGAGGTTTCTTCCCTTCCCCCCCCCCCGCCCCTGCACTGATGCTTTTAGTAGGAGGGGGGGGATACATTTTTTTGAAATACATTAAATGAAAAAAACACCATCCCATTTGCACTAAAATGTAAGTCCCAGCTTTGTATCCCCCCCCCAACCACCCTTTCTTCTTTAAAATGTTCATAAATGCAACATGGGAATAACAAAAGAAAAGAAATCCCTAAGCCTCCAGAGCTGGTGATCTTTTGTGTTGTTGAAATAACCCTCAACAACTACAGAGGCTGAATAAAAATGCTAAATTAAGGATGCAGCCACCCTGAACTCCTGCCTGTCTCAAAACCAGTTGCCAGCAAGCTTGGCAAATGGTCATACAAGCCATGTCTTTTTTCACTGTTTCCTCATTTTTGTGCCATCAGTAGATGCTCTGTAAACCGTAAGAAAGAAAGTATGGAAAGCTACAAATTTGTGTCCTTTAAATTCAATTCCTGAAATCCTATGCCCATTATTGATTTGCTGCAAATGGATGGCTTTGTTAGGAAGCGAATATGAATGAATGGAGGCACATAAAAGCAGAGTGGCATACAGAGGAATGCAGCTGTGCTTTAGAGCCCATCCCCTCGCTCTCCCTGTCCATTTCTTCCTGCAGAGCTCTGTTCCTTCTTCTGTTTCAAACGCAGCTACTGCATTATTGATTGCCTAAATACATTTTAAAAGCATTTAAAATTGGGCAATTAGTTAGTGATTAATGCAGAATGTCAAAACAGAACAATTGATTCAGCCAATTGATCAATTGATTCATAATTTCCCTGATAACGCTTGATGCTGTTTGCCATTACCCTAGCCCTCACCTAGCGAAAGGGGGAGGATGATGGGAGACTACAACAGAATATTTACTAGTCTCAAAGGATTATGTTGGGTACCAAAGCCATTTTCCAGTAATTGCTTGTTTATTAAAAGTAACCACTCTAAGAAAAAGCTTATAATAGGGGAAACAGCAATAAGAAATAAAGTATCCTGGAGACCACGTATGGAGCCTTGCAGTTTTACTATTAACCAGGCTAATAAAAGAAGCCACAAAAGCGATGAAACCAGCCTGGAACACTTAATGTGGAGGGTGGGGAAGTAAATTAATGCTGTGGAATCGAGAATACAGAGGTGGCCGTTTTGTATTTCTAAACATTCTGAATAGATCTAACTAGCACGGTGGAGATGCTCCCTATTGAGAGGTGGAAATGCCCAAAGAGGCCAAAGGTCACTTTCCTCTTACAAGATAAACACAGCTCAGCTAAGAGAAGGCATTAGCAGCAGGCTGCATATAAGCTGCAGGGAACAATGGGTGATGGTTTCTGTTGATTAACTCATACTTGCTGGAATACAGAATGAAGGTTTTGCAGCAGTCGAAAAAGACTGTGTGACATCTCTCAGATCGGATGAATATGTGTATGTACTAAATATGCTGCTTATTAGGCAGTTCCAAAATAGAGGTCCATACAGCCCCTCAGCCTTCTGAAACTTGTCATATAACACCTCTTTGCAGATTTATACTCCATACAGCCCGTACAGATTGCTGGATTGTGGCCTTTTTGTTTAAAGTAAAAAGAGTTTGGCCCTCTCTGAAACAGTGAGCAGAATCACCGTGCCAGAAATAATTCAAAACAACGATGTTATATGTATTAAGCAGAATTATAGCCAAACTCTATTTGAAAGAATGTAAGGATTGCACCTGTCAGTGTGATATACTGTATAATGATCAGCCCAATCTCATACAGTATTTAGAATGCAAATGACACCTTTCTTTTATTGTGTGAGTGGTTTGTGGACCACAATGGAGCCATGTCACCCCACAATTGTGGGGAGGGGGGCTGAACCCCCGCTCCTGTCATGAGTCATCACTCCTTCCTTCCTTCCTTCCTTCCTTCCTTCCTTCCTTCCTTCCTTCCTTCCTTCCTTCCTTCCTTCCTTCCTTCCTTCCTTCCTTCCTTCCTTCCTTCCTTCCACGATGAGTTGGAGAATTTAAAACTGTGGATAAATGTCATCATACTAGTTAAAAAGGACTCTTTTGAGAGATTTAGTCTGGGAGTTATGATGGGAGTAGAGATATTTCATGTGGAGTTTCCAGTAATTTATTAGCTACCTGACACGAGAGGACAACAAAGGTGTCAACGACAGTATTAACTGGAATAATAATTACACTGGCCTCAGTTTGTTTTCGGACACAATTTAAGTATTGGTAATTAATTATTTATTTTTATTTAATTTATTTATATAATGCCTTTCTCCTAGAACTGGGATCCAGGGCACAGTATTTGCAATATAGTTAGAAACAACAAAATAGAAATACTGTACAGTACTTTGCTTTCCATTATTACTGCATCTTCTTGTTCACTTTTATATAACGCCTTTGACTTAAATTATTTTTGGCTCAAGGGAAATACTCTTCGCCTTTAGTTCCACTTTTATCTTCACAAAATGCCCTGTATAGAGAGCAGAACTAAATTGTGGTGCAGACTTGGTAGCCTAAGTATGTTTTTCTCTATTCTCTCCCTGACTAGCCTTTTGAAATTTGTAAGGAGACATTACAGCTACAATTGTCCATTGGCTGTGTTTTTTGTTGCTTTCTTGTGACTCTACTGAAGTTGACTGTATTGTTGGAAGCCACGCCATATTTTTTTAGCAATTGAAACATGCTGCATGCATATTTCAAACATGAAATATAGGCAAACATGAAATATCCTTACTAATTTAATAATTGTGCTCAATGAATAAGTAGTAAGTTAATTTTTGCATTGCAGAATTTCAGTGAAGTTTGTCAATTCTATTCTTCAGAAAGTCTTTGGATTACAAATGTGGGACATTGTACTTTTGTAGCTATTCAAAATGCCAGGAAATGGCCTAATATTGCTGCACAATACCATGCCTGTATTGCCATGTAGTGAAGGAGACAGGGCGACTGAAGCCCTGGCTGGAGTGCCGTCTCTCCCTAAACCCCATAAAGGAATGCAAACCTCTCCTCCGCCGACTCCACCCCGGAAGGTGCATCAATGTCTTGATACCAGAGAATTGGAATCCAACATGAAGGGGTTAAATGTATCCACGCAAACTGAAGAGATTTTGGTGGGAAAGGAGGAGAAGGGACAGCCTACTACAGAGGCAGGTTTAGGTGATATAAATAGGGGAAAGGACAACATATCGGGGGGTTGGGAGCTAATATGGGTACAAGACCCGTGGACCGGTTTATGGGAGCAAGTGAAAGTCCCTTGAGAGGAGGGTGATTATAGGAGACATAAGGGGTTGTCCCAGAGGCCATCGTACTGGGGAGAATATGAAGCGAGGGAATGGAGAAGGAGACTTAAAGAGGAGAGAGAAGCCGTAGCTTGTGAAGCAGAGGAAAGACTACTATGGTGAGCGGAGGTGGTGAGAAGGATGAGACCCCTCCTGCACCATGGGGGACTTACCCGGGAGAGAGATCCGCATTTTGGGGATATGAGGGAGATGAGGAGACCCTACCGCTATTGATAGAAGAAGAGGCGGACCAAGAGTTAACTGGGTATGAGACTATCGTCCCTGGTCCCTGGACTATTAATCCCTCCAACCCGTTTGAAGTTGAGTTTTGGATGCCCTTGAGAGACCCGTTGGCTTCTCAAGAAAAGTTAAACAAGCATGCTGTTTCCGAGTTTTTGCAGTTGGATAAAGAAATAAAGACTCTTACTGATTTTGAATATCCTGCAACGTCTGATTTATTGAATACTCCTGGGGAGGTGAAGGCAGAACCCTCACAGGCCAGCACGAAAAAGGATGCCAAGCTTCATACATAGCAAGTGCAACTTGCATTGTTTACGACACCAATGGTAGCAGTCAAGATGGTGTCCAGGATACCCTTTTGTACACACTTCCATTCACAAAGTGATCCCAAGCAAGGGAAAACCTCAGAAGCTGGCTCTCTCTTTTTTTAATTGGTTAAGCACTTCTTACCAAAATACAGAGCAATTGTCAGGACTGTTTTTCACAAGTGTGAATGAACTAGAAAAGACATTATTATTGGGAAAAGGTAGAAAAGCAGTAAGAAGAGAGGAAGACTTATCATGAGACAGATTGTCACAATAAAGGAAGCCATAGGTGTGTTACAACCAGACACAGAATCCCTTTCCCAACACAAATGCCTGTTTGGCAAGGAAGGAATTAAAAAGTTTTCCTCCTGAAAGTCAGCAACTTGGGTTCTGACTGACAAGGTCAAAAATTTAGATTTGCCCAGACCTGGAGCTGATTTCCTCTTTGGTGTCAGGAACCTGGTCTCAGAAATCCTGAAAACACTCAGGATTGAGACAAACACAACCACTCTGTGCTTTTCTAATGGAAAAAAAAACTTTGAATATACCTTTAAAAATTGTATGCTAATTCCCTGGAAATGGAGCATTGCAGAATGTCCCCCTTTCTGGAGAACTGTCACTCCATTACTTTCTCTAAAGCAAGCCTGTTTTTTGGTGTGTGTTTTTTTTTACTCTTCAGAAAAAACTTGTCTTTTGATTGTTTCTGTGACCTTTCATTGCCCTCCAAATATCTCCCTTGTCAACTCAAAGAGATGAAACCATGTATCTACTCTGGAATCCTCTTGCTAGTAAGCCTGTTCCATGTATGCTCAATCTTATAACAAAGTAGCTGTTTTTCCCCTTTTGAAAGACCTTTTTTGAGGATCAGTACTTTAGCCCCTACAGCCTGGATTCTTTCCAAATAAAATGAAGTGGGTGGGACCAACCATTCTCTTTCAGGATAGGCAAAATTGACCTTTTCAGTTTGTATGAGCTATTTTAAATCTGGAACATTTAGAATTGCTGCCCTGGAGGGGGGCAGTTTACTTTAAAAAAAAAACCTCATAGCTTGGAAGACCTTTGCCTAAACATCCCCAAATTTGGCACAGAGTAGGAACAGTTGGCTTGGGCATGTCGTGAGAATGGCTGATGGTCAGATTCCAAAAGATCTTCTGTATGGGGAGTGCTGTGGCATCCCATGAGTACCACTGGGCTCTTTGCTCCACTATGTGGTTGCCACAGCAATATACAAATATGCTAGATTTTATTAGTGTTCAGCTAAATCCACTGCATGTCTCTACTATATGCTATAACTGTGACAGACAGCTCTCAGGTTACTCCTGTCAGTCAGGCCAGAGCTCTGGTGTGGGAGCCTATGACATGACAGGAGGGGCGGAACCAAGAGAATAAAAGGAGACAAGAAGAGAGTTAATGACAGTTTTAGGCAGTTAGGGCTGTGGATGTGTTAGAGAGAAGATAGTCATAGATATACAGAGAGATTGAAAGAGTTAGTAATAGGACAAGATCTTGGGAAGTTGTTAGGTTAGGTTAAGAATTTTTAAAAAAATCAGATTTAGCCTTTTTGTAAGATTACCTGACAGTGCAACTATAGTCAAGAATTAAGGGAGAGTGAGAACAATCATGCATGCACACTATTTTGTTGTTAACATCAATAAGATTGCGTTCCTAAGTCTATAAAATATTTAATGTGCAATAATCTTCCTTTCATTAACATATAAAAATGCAAGAACGCTTTCTAAATAGTAGGGCCCTTTTCAAGGATAGAAAAAACCTCGGCACTTAAAATAATATTTTAGAACAGTTTATCTTTTTCCTAGAATTAAAGTTGTGTGTGTGTTTTTCAAAATTAAGATTAGTGGCCCATTCTTTTTCAAATGCAATGAAAACCTAATTAGTTAAATGCTTGTGAGACACTGAAAGTCTCTTGGAAGGTGCCTGATCTGAGCTGGAGCTGAAAATGTTGACTAAAAGATAGCTCTGCTGGGAACAGAAATCTTCACAGCAGTCAGAGGTTGATATGTATATACAAAGGTCCCTTTTTGTGGTGGATTATTTCAAAACATGTTTATGTTGTTTGCTTTTCTGAGAAATCTTTGGCCATGGGAAACTACTGCTTTGTCACAGCTATGTGGATCCTTGGGAAGCTAAGGATGCAATCAGATGGGCATTTGTCCCATGGTTTGGTCCAGGCTGAGGACAGCCTGGTTTACGTCTTTTTCCAGTGACCATGCAACATAGTGCCATTGCAAAGTAGCCTGCCCTTCATTGATGCCCACCCACATGTTTTTGAATCCCTGTCAGGTTCTACTGCTTTTGGGGAGAAGGGTTTGGTTCAGGTAGGATCACTCCATGTTGGTTCAGCTCCAGAGTGCGTGGCTGCTGGGACTGAACTAAAGCAGCTTTTAGACTTGCAACACCTTATCTGCAGATTTTAGAAGCTCAATAACTTTCTTTCATAAACAAAAACAGACTTCTGGGTTCCTTTCTTATGATAGCAGATAACCTTTCACTTTGAGCTATATCAACTCCCTTCAGGTTTCCAGTTTCCCATCAAGTGGTCAGTTCTGCCATTCATAACACTTGCTCCATCGTAACATTGGCTTAACAACTTGGAGAGATCCAGACTGTTGTCTTCAAACAGCTTCAATCTAAGTCTGTAAAAGATGCAGCATCAAAAGTCATGGATATCAAAGGTTTATTAAGCTTGCCATTTGACGCTTAAGAAACTTCAAAAGCAACATTTTCACAATTGTTTTTTTTTAATCTCTAGTATACTCTTCTAGGAGTGCATACCATGCAACTTCTGAAGCATTTATGTTTAGTACTGTGTTGTCTTGCACAACTTGGGCCATGGTGTCTATGACTTCATCTTGGATTTCTGGAGAGTGATAACTTGCTTTTCTTGGAAAGTGCTCCCAACGTTTCATCTTTTTATAGAATATATTCAAATAAATCAGCTGTGCTTTTTTTCCCTCTTCAATGTAAAATGTTCCATATGCAGTCAATTACTAAAAATGGAGTAACATCAGCAATAGATTGTTTATAGTATCTGATACCTCCAGGAATTACAGTATTCATTTAAGTGGATGCAGGTTGGAACGGAAAGTTGGCTTTTTCATGCGATCCAAACATTGAAGAAACATACATCATAGGTGTAGCATGTTTGTGAAACCCTCTCAATTTCAGTCCTTGAAACACCTCATAACAACTACTACATGTTAACATTTGACATATTTTGTCCAAAATTTCAACGAGCATAGTAGGTTCCCCACCCCCATATTCAGATTTCTGGATCCATTCTTGTCAGAAATCACGGCCTTCATTGTTCAGGTATGAGTGAAGTTTTATCTGTTGAATTGCTTAACCCTTTCCTAAGAGATCCTCAGGAAAACCAGGCTCAGAAGTTTGATTTTACCTGTAACTCTAGTCTTCTTCCACCTGAGGAATCTTCTGATTCTTCATGAACTGAACTATGTTGATAATGATAGTGAGCTCCTGAGTTCGCCGTGCCCATTAAACAAGTCTAAGGAAGGCAGAGAGAAAATGAATACTTTAGACTGTGTTTGTTAACCCCGTTTTTGAAGCTCACTTCTTGTCTTGTTCTTGACCTTTAGATTTCACATCCTACTGAAGAATTAAGAGACTGAAGCGGAGGCACCCATCTGCCTTGCCCTGTACAAAGCTCAGTCACTGCCTATCAAAGTAGCGGGCAACAGGTTAGATAGAACAATGCGTAAAATCATTATATACACTAGGTACTGAATCACCACAATTTTTATATTTCAACTTGATAGTGCTCACCAGGCAACCAGCAGAATTCACTCCTCACAGGATTTCCTAATTTCTTTGTAACAAATGCTTTCATGCAAAAAGAATTAAAGCAGATAGCCATTTTTTACTGATTGACTTGATTTGTATCCCACCTTTCTTCACAACAACTCAGAGCATGCAAACTCATAAATAATATAAGAAAACGTTAACTGCCACCACCCCTCCCTCACCTGTCATTCTCTGGTGCTTTAAAGCCACGTGCACTTTCTGTAAATTACACGAAAACAAATCTATCAGCTTCAACTATTTAGGTGGGAAAGTCAACCAACAGTAATTCCCAGGCTGTCTGCCACACTGTGCTTGGTTGCACAAACTTTACAGGAAATAGATGACAGGAATCACTCCCAGATTTCCATATGGCAGCTATGGGAATGGAATCGCTGTACCAACATTCTGGGGTTTCTAGCGTGGCTGCGCTTTGAGGCTTCAGGTTTTCTTTGGGTTGGCTCCCTAGAGTCTGTATTTCTGTCTGGAGTAAAGGTTCATCTACATCAATCATGACTTTGCTGTAAGCTTAAACACATAGCTTTGTGGCCCTCCCCACCAAGGAAAAGTGAGAGCTGTTGTCCTAAAAAAGTGGAGAATGTGTGGATTTCTGTGACACAATTGTCATAATCCTCATAAAACTTTAAGCTCCTACGAGTTCTTGAGTTTTGTTATGAGACTGGGAAATATGACATCATTTATAATAGGATTATATTTTGATATATTCATATGCCCTCTGGTTTATTATGCGCTATGAAAAACAGGCACCACTTCTCAAATTGTAAAGTTTAAATAAAGCAGTACGGAAGTTCTGAATGTTTCCGTAATGCTTGGGAAACAAATTTTGGGCCCTTCAAAAAGAGGGATTTTCAAAAGAGAAGGTTTGGAAATTTTCTGTGGTATGCTAGGGGCTTATAAATGCCTTAAAACTGGTAACAAAACTTATTTTTGACAAAACTGATCTTCAGCTGAGATGAAGTATTAGGATGGTCCCACTCCAACCCAGCCATCAGTACCTGTCTGCTGACGTGTTAATTACAATATTCTGGATTTTATTCCTGCATGAATATAAATGTTTATTGCCATACACTTAAAGGGTTAATGTTTTCCTGATTTTGTATTATTGTTCTGCAAGGCAGTTTGTGGAAACTAAAGGGGAATATTATAAAGTGGCCTTTAAGAAAGAAATATCTAATATTTCAGAAAGTGTCATTTGAATGCTGGCAAGAATCCACATGCTGCTTCCTACCGACGCCTCTACCTAGGCTAGGAAAGTCTGGTTGCAGGTTATCAAGTTGGAGAGGGTGACATGGTGTAGAGTTGTGCAGTGTGACTGAAGACAATGGCAGAAAAGACTGGGAAAGGGTTGTTGATGTTTTTTGTACGACTCCTCCCAGAACTGCACACCCATCACCAAGAAAGCTCTTCCAGTCTCAACAGAAGTGCACAGGTCTTTAGCTTTATATCACAGTTATGTATCTTATGTGCTGTCAAATTGCTTCCAATGTATGTCGACCATAATTTTCAAGGCATCTGAGATGTTCAAGGAGTGGTTTATCATTTCCACCCCCAATGAGGTTCCATGGCCAAGCAGGGATTTTAACCCCCATCCCCTGAGCCCTAGTTTAAAACTCATTGTCCTTTACATCATGCCAGTTTGCTTATGCCATAGACAAGCCCACAGATCTTTCTGCCCCTGCTGATACTATGAAGTTTCTTATTAGTCAGTCACCTGCATTTTGTTGGGTGGAACCTCATTAAAACTGAAGAAACTGCTAACTTCAGCACAGGCATTCGCAAGCTGAGATGGATCATTTTGTGTAGCCAGGATTGTGTGTGTGTTTGTGTGTGTGTGTGTGCGCGCGCACGCACATACAATTTCTGGCATGTGCTGTAGAACAGCCAGATTTCAAAAAATCTTGATTTGTAAGAAAGGGGATAATTGAGACCAAACAGCTGCTTTGAGCATTTGTAAGGTTATTTGTTCTCCAGAGGAGAATTAATCATTTTAATTAACACCAAATCAATCAATGAAGATATCTTCAGAATAAGTCTGTTGGAAACCAGGGCTCATTTTCTAAGCTGAGTGTGTTGGCAGTGAGTCTATAACAGCCCAAAAACTACTCTGCCAAAACAATCAAAGAGAATGCAATGCAAAAGAATCAAATATATTTATAAGCACCCTCCCCACTTCAAAAATATCACTGGGCTTTTCTTTCTTTTCTTTTCTTTTTTGGATAATGGTGAGTGAACTCCTTCTATGAAATAGCATGTCAGAGGACAGTTAATAAGAGAGGAATAAGATCATGGAGAGGGTCTCTCTCCTCTCTTTTTTGCTGGGGCTGTTGCAAAGCATCACAAAAATGCTGAGTATTTCTTTCTCCACTGCAGTTTCTCCTGTCTTATGAACCCAAGAAAACATTTCTCAGGATGTTGAAATAAAATAGCAGTCTATCTTGTTTCAGGAGGAGTTTAAAATTGCAGCAGCAACTTCATATTTTGTCACTTCAGTGACATAATGCCTGGCTACATGTACGCCTGAATTAAATATATATATATATGGGTGGCTGGGTGGCATACCCCACATTTTTGCCCTGCATGCCCCTCAGCCACTCACGTGCCCCCTGCAATATCTAGACTTGGGAGACATTCGGTGGTGCATTACAAGATGCTCCCGTTCCCTTCCTCCCACACAGAGAGCTCCCACTTCATTCTTCTGCACAGCTTTCCAGCTGCCCAGTTGCTTTAGACAGAATCAATAGGACAGGAAGGAAATTTAGATTCTTGGCACCATTGAAGGGAACACATACTGCTAGGCTACCAAATGACTGTAAAACCATTGAGATGTTTTAACTCTTAATGGATGACTGTTTTTCCTACAAGAGCTCCAGAAGATTCCATAATTTCCTTGCATAATTTTGAACTACTTCCCTACTTCTTTGCCTCCTCTATTGGCATGGACATCTGCATGAAGAAGGAACTGCATGAACAATCATCTTTACACCAATTTTGATGCCTTGAGGAATCAGCACCCTATTGACCGTAAGAATGACAAGTTATATTATGTTGGAGGACCAAAGACTTTTAAAGCTGGAAGGACATGACCTGAGAGTAGGATGGCATGCACATATATGGTATGGCAAGGGTAAAGATCAAACTACTTTTCTTGATTGTATTGTAAGGAAAGCACTATACCAGGTTTGACAAAACTTCCAGGAGCACACGTATATTAAAAAAAATCCTGCTATGGGTAGCACCGCCAGAAGCACTTACTCAACCTTCTTTAATTTTCAAAGAATGGAGATATATGTATAAAGACCTATTAACTAAAGAGCAACAATTAAAAAAATATACAGGAGCTAGGAAACAGGTCTGCAGACAGACTGGTGGACAATGTTAAAATTAGAATCAAGGTTTAAAAAAAGACAAAATAGTGGTTTTCATGAGGGGAAGGTACAGGTGGACGAGTTGTGGATTTATACTAATGATAAGATTATACAAAAAATGTATACTTTTTTGTTAGAGTATAATTTAGAGGACGAAAGGGTGAAAACAGTGATGATTAAAAGTGCACAGAATTTTGGTTATAATATATAGACATTGGACTCGAATGTGGAATGAGAACTATAGATGGCTCAAACCAGTAAACTTGAGAGAAAATGTCTTAAAAATGTTTTACACCTGTGAAACTGGAGGGGGGGAATGACGCCAGGGGCTAGCACCTCATGTTGGAAGTTTTCTCAGTAAACCAGAACTTTTTTTCATATGTAGTGGACATGCGATAAAGGAAAAAGCTTTTGGAGACAGATAAAAGATATTACACAAGAAATTAAACAAGAAGAAATGGCTTTTAAACCAGAAATGCTTTTGTTGAATATAATGCCAGAAATTGTTGCTAAAAAATTAAATATATGTTGCTGCACATATTTACAGCTGCAAGGCTGATCTGGGCCCTAAAGTGGAAAAATCAGGAAAATCCGGAGAAAGAGGAGCTATTAAAAAATTATTAGATACCGCAGAAATGGATAGATTGTCAGAGACATTACATGAGAACTCAAGAACATATGTTAAAGAATGCTGGGAAATGTTTTATGATTGGGCCCAGAAACAGATATGAGTAGAGAATATAATATAGGTTATGGATTCCAGTATTGCATCACAGCTATGGAGTCAAGAGTATATGAGATACTGTATGAATGCAAATACTTCCCTGTGTTTATGTTTTGTTTTGTGTTGTGTTACCTCCTTTTCCCTCCCTGGATGGTTGTTTCTTTGTGTGTTATATAACAATAAAATATATTAAAAATTAAATTAAATTAAAAAAACAAAAAAGACAACAACAACAACAACAACAACAACAACAACAACAACAACAACAACAACAACAACAACAACAACAACAACAACAACAACAACAACAACAACAACAACAACAACAAAAGAATCCCAAGCTATAGACAGAAAAGTTTCCAATTGCAAGTTGTGGGAGTGCCATTCCCAAGGTTGCTAAACTGTTGGCTTAATCTACAGCAGAAAGCAAACCCTCCTGGATGACGTCACAGCTGCTTCTGAGGGGCATGACTGCCCACCATTCTTCTTCTTTCTCATAGGTGCTAGAGAGCTTGCATAGAGCCTTTCCTTAGGCCAATTGTAATGGCATGATGTAACCATTGTTCTATCTGAACTCTGTAACCTATCTATATATTGTCCACTATCTGTGAGCTTGTAAGGTGAATAAAAGCACAGTCCTCCTGGGGGCAGGGCAGAATGCATTGGGAACCCATCTGGTGTTATTCTGCCTCTTCTACTAGTCGCCCACCAGGAGCACTGCCAACAGACATCCCTGTGTGCGTGTGGCTTGCTCCTTTAACTTCTATCTCTAAGAGACTACTTGCTATCCTAATTATCTGGTGATCATCACAAAGCGCATCAGCCTTCTCATTTCGTGACCCCAACAATCCATATTAAAGATGCCCTTCCCACATCTCATTTCAAGTTATGAGTAGCCTCTCTCTTACTGTTGCACATACATTAATTGGGGAAGCACCTTTTACAGGAACTAGACAGATGTGTGTTTCCTACAGCCAGCAAAAAGATTCCTAACAGGGAATGATCCGCAGAGAGCTTCATAAATATTTCACTTCTCACCTAAGAAGAGATGTTCACAGAGAAAAGAAGGTGAGTAAATTAGCATCGCACTCCAGAGGAAAATACTGATAGATGACAGCCTCTTGCAAAAGATGTGTGATATTTGCCAATTCTCTGTTAATTGAGAGGATTCACTTTCAAAAGGATTCCATCTAAGCTGATTTCACCACAGAGTGGAAAAAGCACAGTGTGGACCAGGCTGTACTTAAACTTTATGGAGATTCTGGGGCTGCCTGTGTGCTTGCTTTTGCACCTCTCTATGCTACTGTTCAACCTATCGACAAGGAAATGATTATATTGTTGATGGCCAAAGGAGAAGCCTTAAGTCCCCAGTGCCTTGGTTTTATTTTATTTCCATTGTTTAAAGGTATTTTGATAGTTTGCTTGCTCTAATTTGTAAACCACTGTGGAATTTTGGACAAAGAGTGGGCGATAAATCTTGGAACAGAAATAAATCATAGCACTCTGGGTCTCCCTGCCAATGGCCCACAATAACTGAGCAAAGGCGATCCAGAACACTATGCAATTGTACAATGTCGTTCCAGGAGCTCCTGGGAGAACTGCCACCCTCTTCTAAGCCTCTGTACCCATCGCAGTGGTAGCTAGTATAGTAAAGAGAAAGAAAGTGGAAACATTGTCCTTTTCCTCTCAGCTTTGTTACTGCCCCCATAATTTCTAAATTGAGGAAAGAAGGATGTATGGAGGGTGATGAATGTGTACTGCCAACCTGGGTAGAACAGTGTCACTAGCACATTGAAAGGAGCTACATCCTTCTTAGACATCAGTTTGGTTCAAGATTTTTTTTCCATAGTTCTGTGAAAGGAGGAAAGGTTCACAAGGTATTTGTTGTTTTTGAGTCGTTAAGTCGTGTCCGTCTCTTCGTGACCCCATGGACCAGAGCATGCCAGGCCCTCCTCTCTTCCACTGCCTCCCGGAGTTTGATCAAATCCATGTTGGTTGCTTCGATGACACTGTCCAACCATCTCGTTCTCTGTCATCCCCTTCTCCTCTTGCCTTCACAATTTCCCAACATCAGGGTCTTTTCCAGGGAGTCTTCTCTTCTCATCAGATGGGCAAAGTATTGGAGCCTCAGCTTCAGGATCTATCCTTCCAGTGAGCACTCAGGGTTGATTTCCTTCAAAATGGATAGGTTTGTTCTCCTTGCAGTCCAGGGGACTCTCAAGAGTCTCCTCCAGCACCACAATTCGAAAGCATCAATTTTTCGGTGGTCAGCCCACTTTATGGTCCAGCTCACAAGGTATACCTATCTTTAATCCAAATATGGATTAAAGATACAGTTACAATCTCTGCAATGTTAGTTATCATCACCATCTATGCAACAATGCTGTTTATTCCAATTCATTCACTTATATTGTAAATATTTTTCATACCATCCCTTTACCTACTGAGTTTCCTCAAAAATAAGACAGGGTCTTATATTAATTTTTGCTCCAAAAACACATTAGGGCTTATTTTCAGGGGATGTTTTATTTTACAATCATGTCATCTTCTTCTGGTTGCTGCACAATGATGGAGGGTGGGGTTTCACTTAGCAAGGGCTTATTTTGGGGGTAAGGCTTATATTACGAGCATCCTGAAAAATCATACTAGGGCTTATTTTCAGAGTAGGTCTTATATTCAGGGAAACAGGGTATTTTATCTTGCTACATGTTGGTTCCCAACTGATCAACCCTCCCTTCTTTCTTTCTTTCTTTCTTTCAGACACAGCTGCCCATGAGATACAGATGCAGACATTGAAGGGGAGAGATGACTGTTGTAGAATGAAGGGACATTTCCTCACTGCCCTGAAAGGTCACAATATAGGACACGGCCACTCACTATTGCCCTGCAACATTCCATGACTGATATTTAAACAGTTCAAAAGGGCTGCAAAACAACCCACATTCTCTTTTTGCAGGACAGAAAATACCACTTCCTCATGGCTTTAACAGCTATTATGTCCTTTAACAGTTGTTATGTCAGGAGAAGGTATGTGTCCTTAGGATGATGAATCATCTAGATCTATGTCCTATCTGTATGTGCCATCTGGAAGCAGAACAAAACCCATCTAATTTTATGTACTAAGTTAAAGAAGGCTTTTATCTCTAAAGGACAAAAGGGGGGTTAGATGGGAAATATTTGATTGTTGAGGTTAAGCACATAAATTTTACAGTGATTGCTTCTATCCAGCAGGGTCATTCCTTCTTCACAATTAGTCGGACATAGCATTGAAATAGCAATTCCACAGAAGCCCTTATTTTAGTGCAATATTTTCCACATTGCTATTCCAAGATTATGTAGTGCTAAATAAACTTGTCTTCTTTTGAGTTCGTGTTTGAGCCTCTCTGAATGCATTCTGATGAGGTCGGATGTTGGATAAATGATGAATAGCCTATTAATTGCTCATTGAATTGCCTCTGTCATGTGTTCCCTAGCAGTTTCCATTGCAGGCATGGGGAGGGTTTTTTTAACAGCCCCCTTTTTTCTTGTTTTTACACTTTAATGGTATCACGGCACTGTAATGATCACTAATCTCATGTTCATCTGAAAGTATCAAACTGGACTGAACTTGCAAACAGGAATTATTTAATTAAAGGCACAGGGGCCCTGAAGAATCTTTTTCCCCCACCTCTTTTTTTTTTTATTTATTTATTTATTTATTTATTTATTTATTTATTTATTTATTTATTTATTTATTTATTTATTTATTTATTTATTTATTTATTTATTTATACTTACTGCCATACAAAACAAAAAACTAAAACCTAACAAAAATAACAACTAAACATCCACATTAAACATCCATACTACACCTATAGATCAGAGATTTCGCCATCATGTGGTCATCTGAATATCATCAGAGGATTCTAGTGAGCACTGATTCGCCATAAACTAATTCTTCCCCTAAATTCCTGTCTTTCCCTGGGCCTAATTATATATCAGCTTCCAGCTTTCCTTTACAACGTGTCTCAATTGATCCCGTAGTGCCTCTGAAACCATATCTAGTTCTGCAATGTCCAATAGTTTCTTTAATAGCTCATCCATTGTTGGTTTTTCTCCATTCTTCAATTTTTGGTCCCAGAGTAACCTTGCTGCTGTAAATATATACAGTAAACTATATTTTATTTTCTTATCAATAATTTCTCACATTATATTCAATAATAACATTTCAGGTTTAAAACTTAATTTTTGCTGAACAATCTCTTGTAACTTTTCCCAAACCTGTAACCATTTGCTTTTTGCTTTTTGCATGATCACCATACATGATTATAAGTACCTGGATTTTTTTTTTACATTTCCAACAAACATTACTGATCCCTTCTGAAATTTTTGCCAATCTTACCAGAGTAAAATGCCATCTATGAAACATTTGAAGGATGTTTTCTCTGATTAACTGGCTTAATCATTTTATAGTTATCGTTCCACATTTTTGTCCATTCATCAATATCAATTTTATATCCAAAGTTTTGTGCCCATTTACCATCACCTCCTTCACCCTCTCATCCTCTAGATCATACTCTGATATGTATACATTTTTATTATTTTCTCTTTAGTGTAAATCCATAGTTCATCCACCTGAACTTTCCCCTCAAAAAGCCCATGTTTTTGTCCTTTTTATATCTTGATTCTAGTTTCAGCATTGAGCACCAATCTGTAGCTAGCCCCAGTTTCTCTAGATCTTGTTTGTCTTTCATATTTTGATCTTTAGTTAACAAGCCTTTATATGTGAGTAAAGCTCCCTTCTGATTCAATGCTTTCAGCAAGAATAGCAGCAAAGATAGATCCATCTGTACCAGAGTTACTGAGAACCAAAGAGCCTTTTCCCCACTCTTTTCCCTAAGACTTTTGTAGACGTTGCTCTTCCCATGCTGGAGGAGCAGGTAAAGGGAAGGCATCTCATATCTTCCCAATTCCTGGTTGTATTTGTCTGTGTGCCATGCCAGGTGTCCGTATATAGAGTTCCAGGACCTAAGCCAGCTTTGAATTCAATCCTTTGGGCCAAAAAGGTTGTGTGTCACTTTTCTTCATGAAAAGGGCCTTTGCTTTCTACTTTGACTGATGTTCTACCTTGAAAGGGAAAGCAATTTTTTTGATACATATAAGATCAGAGAAACAAAGGAATACAATACAAAGAGGCATACATCCAGTACTGCGTTAAGCATATGTATGCTTATTGGGTTGGCTCCAGAATTAGTTGCATGCAACTGAGTTGGTGGAAGAGGACTTCCACAGCCAACTTCTACATCGCAGCCCCTCCAATGTCCTGTAAAAGTTACGCACAGAGTCTTAGGATACATCTAGAGTGATCTATGGTTGGGGGAAGAAAAAAGGGAAGGGGAAGGGGAAGGAGAAGCATTTTTCACAAATGGAACCCTTGTGTTCATGGGTGTCAGATCCTGGATCTGACACATAATTTCAACAGCTTTGAGTGCCCAGTTTTACTCTGGATATTGGAAATGCAACACGCAAGCAAGAACATTGTCTAGATATTAGTTTCCAATGAAATAACTGGAGCCTCCTCACATAAACATATATACATATCCTGATGTAATAAAGTCTAATTGGATAAAGATAAATAGAAGGTTTGGTGTATAAAGGCCACCACTTGGACTGGCTGGAGCAACACAGTATTTGGTATAGCATAAGGAGCTGATCCTCAGATCAGATAAGTTAGTTGTTATCTGATGTCCACCATCTCAGCATATTACTGGTTAACCTTAAAGTTGCTAACCAACAATATGTCCCTCTCTCCCCTGGCACAAATCCACTAGGGTATGGGAGACTCCTTGGTTTCAACTGTGGGGCACTTTAGCAGCCCATCCAAGTTGGGCCTTGTCAGTTCCTCACCCACAGCTCTCCAGATCTGCTCCTAGGTGTCAAATCACCTCGTTCAGCTACCAACATCACGGTGACAAACATGAAAAGGCAGGCAACTCAAAAGAAAAAATATCATAAGCTATCTACGATGTAAGCTAATGCACAATGCAAAACAAAAAAGGTTAAGTGGAAGGGAGACTTCCACATGGGCAACTGTCACAGAAGACCACAGGAGGGGGTTATAAATCCCCTACCAGCATGACTGGGGGCTCCTCCTCCAAGTGCCACCAGCCACCCAACACTGGATGGCTGGCAGCACTTCCCTTGGGATCTTGCTGCTGCATAAGGGTGCTCAGGAAGAAGATGCCTGCCATGGCAGCAGCTGGAGGCAACCTTCCTCCCTGGTTTGCAAACTGGGACCCTGGCTTCTCTAAAAAGTGAACAGGTGGCAATTCCAGGGGAGGGGGAAACAGCCCATGTGAAAGCAACCAATGTCATGTACTGTATTACAGTAGGATTTGTATCAGAGAATAGCAAGTCATCATATGTGTTAGACCCTTGGAGGTGCCCCTTGTGCCAGCTACACTATTGTTACTTTATAGACTGATAAAGTAATTATTTGCAGTCTGATACCCTATTCCTTTACTAATGAACCATTGTCAATTTGCCAAAACTTGGACTCCATCTATTCATGACATAGGAGGGCGATGGATTGAGATTATGGACCTATCATTTGTAGACATGAATTATTCAAATTGTGGAGAAACCAAATAATTTTTTGATAGTGATGAACAAACTATTGTCCCTTTCTTTAGACTGGAGATGAGGAACCTGTGGCCCTCTGGAAGTTGTTGGAACACAATTCCCATCACGCCTCACAGTTGGACTAATGGGAGTTGCCAACTGACAACATCTGAAGGATATATGTTTTAAATGGTTGCATGTGTCAGGGAATCTGTGTCAGATTCGTGGCCATGTCCCATTTCATCTGACAAAACCCACATTTGCTCCTGAGTATTTTCTCACCATTATTGAAGAAATGTAAGCACATTACTATTTTCCTCTCTGGTTTTTTAATACCTTCCCAGGGGAGGAAAGCACACACCAAAGCCTAAATGACTTACTGCAAACCTAAGGAGTATTTTCACAATGAATGCCAACATTACAGAAATCTCTCTAAGATATTTATGTGGTTTGAAGGATAAGTGAACTGCACTGTTCCATTTAGTAAATCTGTGGTCGGCTTGATGGCTCTAATATGACGGCTGAGGTGGCAGGAGGCAGGGAAATTTATTGAAACTTTTAGTAGTAAGATTTATTGAAAAACAGATACAGTACTTAAATATGCTTGTGAACATGGAAAGTTTGCTCAGTCCTCAGAGACTTTTTCCCCTCCCCTGAAGCCATGCTAGGCTTGTAGCTGCAAAAATGGTGGGATTAAGTGGTAAATAATAACTGATAATCACAACCAGCTGCCTTGCACAGAATCCGAACGGACAGACAGATCAGCTGTCATTCTGCTTCCCTTCACTTTGGTTGACTCCAGTGCAACGTGTCTGCTTCACATGGATATGCAAGCAGTTTTACGGTGGCTGGAAAAATTAAACACAGACTTCAGCAGCTTTTAAAACTGGAGGGTGCAAATATGAAGGGAGCTGCCATTAGTGTTGTTACACAATATTCCCTTTTAAGCGATACGGAAATGAGTGGTCCACACTTTAGCGTGAACTATTTTGACCTCCAGCTACATAGCAGGCCTTGTTCTGAAGAACGTTGATGCTTCTTTTACAGAAACGCTTCCCAAGCACTTTCTAACAGGACCACCGATTACTCCAAATGCTAACCTTTGGCTCTGTTCTCTTGTGATATGATAATTTGTGGTCTGGCCCTTAGGACAGCCTTCCATTGTACTGTGGGATTCTTCTCTCCTGTCTGTTCTGATTAGGCTATAATAAAAGACTGCTTGTTATTTTCAAAGTGATTATTCAGAGCTCAACACATACATCAACCCTATGGATTTCCTTGGGGAGAGGTTATGCTACATCAAAGATTCCAACACCATGTATGAAAAGAAATGGCCAATAGAATTGGTTTTTGTACTTCGGACGAAGCTCACAAGTCTGTTCCCACAGTCAGATTGCCACTACTGTACTGCTCCTTGATGCATTAACAGATTATCTGCTGGACAAACAGGAGAGTTGAAAAGCTTGAGAAGCCCATATAGCATAGAGGTTTGCATTTTTAATACAAGGTGAGTGCTTCTGCAAAGCTAGTAGTCTTATAGAGGATATAAATTACATGTCACCCCAAAATTAGAAAAACATGGGCATATTTGCACAAAGTCTGCATATGTGTATTTCTGGCCAGAATTCTCTTGGTATTCGCTTAACTAGCCACGGCTGCTTGCAACTACAGTAATTGATACGTTGCTGAGGGGTATCTCAATCAAGTGCCTGGCCCATGCCTCACTGAATAATCAAGAGGCACGTGATACCCGTCATCAATTAGCCACAATCAGGCTACACAAACCTTGCACAATAACCAGCAGGATTCTGGCCAATGCATATACGTACAAGTTAAGAAATAATTGCTAGCATTCAGATTTCATAATTCCTCACCCCAAACTTCCAGAATATATTATCCATTATTTTGCAACCCAGACCCTTTTGCTAATAAAATGTTTTAGTTTAAAGCCACCATTGTTGTCATTACGGAGAGGTCCACAGGGGATGCTCACAGTCAATATATCTCACTTTAGTATGACTGTCCAGGTGAACCTGTTCATCCTGTGTGTGGTCTGAGGGCTGACTGTTGACGTGCAACTTCAGTTCCCCTGTGTTTGTTTTTTAAAATCAGACATTCAAGCAGAAGACACCTTCAAATGGAGGACTAGTTTTCTGACAGCCCTTCAACTAATGGTCTTTCCTTATGGAGTAGGAGACATGGCTATTCTATCAAGTGATGGTGACAAAGCAAGTGAGGGAGAGCAATATGACAAATGTTTCAGAGCTTGAAGAGAATGTACTGCAGGGTGACAGTTACGTGGAATGAATACAGTGCTTTTCTCTTGCTGGGTGTGTTCATAATAACCCTTACCATCCAGCACAGCTGATATACCATCTACTGTGTTCTCATAATCCATAATTTGTCCTCATATTTGAATAATAATTTTGTCCAAACCAATTGGGATAGCATTTATCTCCCCATGTGAGCTTTCCTCGCCGTTATGAATTGAAATTCTGTTCTATTCATCAGTCACACAACATACTGATTCATCCAGGCTCATTCCTGAGCTTAAGTGCCCAGGTTTTGGCATCCAGGTTTCGGTGATAGCCAGGAGTGCTTTTGCACAGTTAAAATTGGTGTGGCAGCTGTGCCCATTCCTTGAGATGTTTGACTGGCTAGAGTGATACATGCTGCAGTTATATCCTACTTGGATTACTGCAGCATGTTGCACATAGGGCTGCCAATGAAGACGATTTGGAAACTTCAACTGGTTCAAAATACAGCTGCCAAATTGCTGACTGGGACAATTTACAGGTAGCATATAATTTCCATGTTACAATACATTTACTAGCTGCCAGTGTGTTCAGAGGCCAAGTTCAAAGTGTTGGTTATAACTAATAAAGCCCTATGCAGATTGGCTTCATGCTCTGTGAAGGACTGTATCTCTCCAAATGAGCATTTCCAGCCCTTAAGATCTTCACGGGAGGACCATCTCTCAGTCTCATTACTGTTGCAGGCATGTTTGATGGGGGGCACAAGAGATGAACAGGTGTTTGGCAGTTTCTGGCCCCACCTCATCTGGCAGGCACCCTGGCTTCCCTGGCTTGCTTCCTCTGGGCACTGCCTATGGGTGGGAACCCGCCAGAGGCGGCAGGGCCAGGAAGCACTGAACCCCTGTTCCTTCCAAAGACGAACCAGCACAAACTGCCAAACTGGCACTTCATGCCCAGTTCTATTTTGGACACATCCTGAGAAGATAAGACTCACTGGAAAAGATTATAATGCTAGGAGAAATTGGAAATAGCAGGAAAAGAGGGAAGCCTAAAATGAGATTGATTCGTTTGATTAACAGAGCCATGGTACTGAGTTTGTTTATTAATGGTAGGACTTACTGGAGGTTATTAACTCATAGGATTGCCAAATTTTGGAAGTGACCTGACAGCACGTAAAAACAAAAAACATGCATAGGGTGTGGTTGTTACTGAAATGGTACGGCTTGATAGAACTTTACATGTAATCTGTTTTGTTCCTCTAGATACCTCACTTGGATGTTCCCATTTTCTGCCTCAGGAACATTCTGTGAAATTCTGTACTAAATACAAATACACCATATTTATATAGTTTTTTAGAACTGTTTGTTTTATATGTTTATCTGTTGCAAGCTGCCTTGGGCTAAAGGGGCTAAAGGTAGCATGTAAATAATATGAATAAATAAATATTCAAAAATTAACACCAAGTACCATTGGTCCAAGGGAAAAAATGTTGCTCTCTTTATTCTGAGTGTCTCAGCTTTCATTCAGCTTTAAGCGAATCTACGCTACAAGCTATTAATACACTTATTAGTACTAACAAATCCTTTTATGGGGCATTTCTGGAAGGACCTTCCCTCACCAAAGAGCAATGAACAGTTTATTTCTCTTCCATGCTTCACTTTCTGTAAATAAATAATTAATCACATTGATATTCTATCAATACGTCTTTCTTTAATGTTTAAACATGTGTTAATAATTCAAACATCTATGGGTGACCTCTCTGCACTCCTGTGATTTTCGAAAGCCCCTGTGCTCTTTGAAGGAAGTCTATCATTATCATGTACAGCACAAGTTAAAAGCCTTTTGTTTCTTGATCCCCCTCCCTGCCCCCACTCCACTCCTTCCAGCTTGTCTCTTTTCAGTTGTCCTGTTTGTCCGCAGAGCCCCAATGCCATTTTTAATGGAATACAAAGTTCAAGGAGTTCGAACCACCAATTCAATTACCATAAACAGGAGGAAAGAAGACAACCACGAGCTGATTGACAAAGTGTGTTTACACTCACTTGTATCTAGAGGATTTGTGGTTTGGAGAACTTAAAAAAAAGATGCATGCATGTTACGAGTTTACATCATATCTAAAATTTGGAATCCAGCAGATTACAAAACATATGTCATTGTTATAAATTTCACTGTGGTTTTCTCATGTACACAGTGGTTATGTCTGTAAAGTAGGCTAAGATGGTTTATGTTAACCATGATACATTGCTTTAGCCTTAAGTGTCCCGTAGACAAACAAGTAAATCACAATTGATTGCTCGCTTTCTTGTCTACTCTCCTGTTCCTTCTGTCACCTCCTGTTTACAGACTCTCATCTGAGGAAATCAGCTAAGAGCAAGCCACAGCCATATTGACAAATCATGGTTTAAAAAACAAGAGGTTGAAAAAGTGCAGACTCTTTTTAACTTCACCTCTCAGAATACTATGATCAGCTGTCATAAACAAACCATAAATCATAGCTTCTAGTCATGGTTTGGAGCTGGCTAACAAACTATAATTTAATATTAAGGGTTTTAGAAGCAACAACAAACCACAACCTGACCTACCATTAGGTATGAACCTGGCAAGGGTCATTGTCAGGGCTAACTATCTCTGGACACATGATGGCTTTCAGAATTAGGCTTCTTGCATCACTCTTTTAATGCATTTATTAGCTAATACACTAAGCTCTAGCCATCATGGGTGTCTCTCTTCACAGGAAAGGTCTGCCGTAGACTAATCACCTTTCTTTTACTTACCTCACAGAAGTTAGATGCTTCTACTCTGACATTTTTTCATTTGGGAAAAATATCCTGCTAACCTCTTAAAGAGAATGTCTGCTATGAAATCTGTGCAGGCCTTTCCCCTTTCAAAAAAGAATTCAAGCACAACATGTAGCTTCCTAATGAATATTATTTAAACAATTAAAAAAATGGATCAATAGTCTGAAAGATCAAAATGCATAGGCGGCTTTTGACAAGGGCCCCTTCTCCAATATCAGTCATACAAAATATAAGAGAAAGTGGAGGAAAGAATAAAATGTAATGCAAACAAAAATCCAGCAAATTCAGTTTTTTAAAAAATTAAGAGATTCCTGGCAGCGAGTCCCAAATGCACTTAATGTAGCTTCCCTCTGCCTACTAGTTCTGAGTTGACATATTTAAGATTACACTGTCAAATGCATAGAAAATAAAATCAATTTTACCTGGTGCCATAAAAATTACAAGATAGTGTTAGATGTGTATCCTTTGGGAAAACATTTCACAGTTCTGAGACCACCCGTTCATCTCAGTTGGTTTTGACACCTGGAAAAAGGCCTCTGAAAAGAGTGCAGACAGGTAGCAATGTAAAACTACAGGTGACAGAAGTACAGCCATAAATGACATTTATTGGTAATCTGCAGGCCTCCATTTTTAACAACAAATTATATGCAGAAATGTCCATATTTATCTCTTTCTTAAAGGAGCCATAAAATCTCATGCCTCAGAAACCCACAATGCAGAGAAAATTAATGTATATAACAGCATGATAGCCAGCTATAAATACTGTATCTAATTAACTAATTTCAGCCAACAAACAAAAGGAGTACAATTGTCCCATTTGGATTACTGTAATACGCCATATTTGGGGCTGCCTTTGAATATGTGCTGAATCTTCAGTGGGGCTAAAAGGCTGCAGCCAGGCTGTTGATTGGAGTCATTTATGGTAAAGAAAGAAAGAAAGAAAGAAAGAAAGAAAGAAAGAAAGAAAGAAAGAAAGAAAGAAAGAAAGAAAGAAAGAAAGAAATTTATTTGCTACAACTACTTCACTGGTTACTGGTTTATTTCTGAGCCCAACTCGGAATGCTACTTATGAGTTATAAGCCTTTCACAGTTTGGATCCAGGTATCTAAGGGACCAAGCATGTCTCTGCTTGGTTTTAAGGTTTTCAGTAGTGCCCTTTCTTTCTGTCCCATCACTCTCAACAGGCTCATTTGGTGAGCAAACCAGAAAGGACCTTTTCATGGGAGACTAGGCTGCCTTAACCCAACTGTCCTTCCACCAGCAGGCAAAGACCTTTTCGTTTTGATGGGTCTTTGTCCACAGATTGACTGGTGAATAAATTTTCCATGGAGTGTGTTGTTCTTTTTGTTGTTTTAAAATAGCTTTTAAGCTATAGTATATAAATTTCTGTTTACCTGGTGTGTAGCTGGTTGTGTTTCTCAGAGATATATGTTTCTAAATTTACATTGTAAGCTATGACAAGGGAGAAAGTTGAGATATAAATTAAATAAATACATTGATTGTAAACCCTCCTTCTTACCATTAAGCATGGGATCTTTGGATTTTTGGACTACAGATCCCATCATTCTCCATTCTACCTGACAGGTTAATCTGGAGCCTAGCTAAAATGGCTTCCAAACCTAGTATAGGCCTAGCCCTGCCCTAGCTTCCTGTTGAGAAAGGAAGCTCCTCACTGACATAAACTAGGGCAGCGTTCGACCTGTGCTAGGCCTTTTCTGCATGTAAGCCGCATTTAGGTGTCTGTAGGCATGGGCCTGTCAGACAGAATGGACAATTATGGGATGTTTAGTCCAAAAAAATCCATGGGTCTGTCAGGTGGAACACTCAGAATGGAGGATGATTATGGGATTATACTCCAAAAAAATTCAAAATTTCCATGCTTACTTACCATAAAAATACTTTGCTGGTAATTACAGTGGGGTCTTGACTTGAGAACTTAATCCGTATTGGAAGGCGGTTCTCAAGTCAAAAAGTCTGTAGGTCAAGTCTCCATTGACCTACAGTGCATTGAAAACCGATTAATTCCGTAACAGGCCGTTTTTGTTCCATTTTGGTTTTTTTCTGGTCTGTAAGTCAATTCTCAGTCTGCAAGTCAAACCTAAATTTTGTGGCCAGAGAAGTCTGTAACTCAAAAAGTCTGTAAGTCAAGCCGTCTGTAAGTCAAGGGTCCACTGTAGTAAGGGAGTCAAGGATATCTGAGTTTGTCTTTAGTAGAACTTGGTACATTACCAGCTAAAATCCTGTTGTACAGTTAAGCAAAAGGTGTACTTTTTAGAACGATACGATAACTTTATTATGGTCAAGGACCAGCAAAGTACTTTTTAGAAGCAAACTGCTGTAAATTAAGAAATCTCCATATGCATTATCTGTTACACACCAACAGATAGATAACTGTGGGCAGCAGTTAATGTTTACGGAGATCTCTTAACTTAACAGCAATTCACTTTGAAAAGTGACTGCCTTACAGGAATATTGGCCATTTTGTTACATGCAGGGAATTGTTGTAATAGCTCCTGGAGATGGTACAAGTTTGTTCTATTACAAATTATTAATATATTTGCATTAATTGTTCCTTAATTCCTTCTCTCCACATCAGAAAGCCCATACTTAGAGGTTATCCCTCCAACTTCCAAACCCAACAGGCACTTAGCCATTGCTATTCCCAGCCCAGAAAATGGATCTTTGGTTCATAATGGATTCTTTCTCCAAAGGAAAACACACGTAACACATACAATTTCCTCCAAAACACTGAAAAGGTAAGTCTGTAATTTCCAGGAGCAGCTTTACAGTATAGCTGAAACTTTAGGGCATGCTAAAAATATGGGTCTTCATCAAGGATGGGCAACTTCCAGAAGTCTGGATGCTGCATATGTCCTACCCTGGAAATGTCTCAACTGCAGCATCCAAAATACCTGGTTTACAATCTTTGTAAGTGGGGATGGCCCTCTAGTGGCCACTTTTTTAAAAAATGCATTGGGTGGGGTTAGGTGGAAGCCCAAGCAGTGCAGACTCCAGAGGCTCCCGAATTCATGGCAAAATTGCCCAGACCCCTCTAAGAGGGCACAAGGAGATTTTGAAACCTTGGAAATGACAGTGGGGTGCTGGAATTCTGCATTTATGTTGCTGGAGAGCGGTATGCGGCTCATAGGCCACATGTTGCCCACCCCCTCCATACTGTGCTCTAGAGAGCAGCCATTCTCAATGGGGCCCATAGGTCCTCCTGAGGGGCCCTGGCACATTTGAAGGGGCCACAGACTGGAAACAATTCTTCATATATCACCTTGTAAAGTTTGCTACAGGACTTACCCAGTCCTGATTCAGCCTGTATTTCTTTCATGTTGTGTTTATGTCCATTGCCAAAAAAAAAGTTGAGAATCGCTACTCTAGAGCTATAGCAGGACAGAGCACAAACACTGTCAGAAATTATATTATTAACATTCCCGGGAGCATTATTAGTCTTTTGTTGACATTCTTGTTACATCGTAGTATAAAGAATACCACTGCCCCAAATAACATATTCCAACTAATGTGTTATTTTGTAACATGTTACTTCAAAGTTCTAGTTTTAAGTCAGTAGTCCACAAGAGCACAACCTTCTCTTCTTCTATGTGCTGACTTTTAGATGCTCATAACCATAATCACATACCTAATCTGCCTGCCTTTAGGGCCACTTATATTAAGATTTTAATGGGGTTGTGTTAGAGATACACCCTGATTAGGAGTGAAAACCATAATGTTTGGGGGGACGAATGGAGTTTTGAAGATTTTGTGAATATTTCAGAAATGCACATGAGAAAAACAAAGACAATCACAGTCTGTTTCCATGGCATGCATCTGGTTCGGAAAAGATTTATGTGCATATCCAAATATTATTGCTTTAATGGATACACAGCACCAGCTTGTAACATGTTCCACTTAAAATCATAACATGTGAAGTTTCTCTTAGGCTACTGATAAAGCAGTGCAGGATGCCATTTTAATTTCTATAAGGTCATCAGTGTAAGTAATCCTTAAGCCAGATGTTCCATTTTTCGCTAAGGCAAATTGAATGGGGAAAAAAGCTATATTAGTGAGCATGTCAATTCAATTTTAAAATGGTCTCCTCTGCTTTCTCTACCCCATTAACAACCTTCAGGCCTTGGCATGTGGCCATTTCAGTATATGTCAAGCATAGGATAAAGCCTGTTGTCTTGACTAGTGCCTCTCTCCTTTGGCCTATGGTGTTAATGGGAGCAGCAGAATGCAATTTGTTTTCACCGTAGTGGCATTTAAAATGGTGTTGGAAATGTATTCAGAAAAGACACGGAGAGGGGAAGCTGGGGAAATCATAACCTGGGTTCAAGCGTGTGCAGTACACTCTAGTCAAACTATCATTGATACTGATAATAATTTGTTTTTGGGTTAAAATGAGAGGTGGAGTACTATTGTTTCAGATCCAGAGGAGCAGACTCATATGGAAGATACAAACCATCTGATTGTGGCTTCACGTATACAACCTTGGCTGTTACACCAAGCCAGAAGCTACTCTTTTGCTTATTTACCTAGTGCCAACAGAGAGGAATACGTACTCCCTATGACAGGCCCATCAGCACACCTTTTAGAGTTTGAGCCAGTGTATTTACTTGAAGAAAAGGCCCTTTTCACACACAAATTAGAACTGCAGCATAAATCAAAATAAGGTCACCATCCCCAGTACTTGAGCCTTAACTCCATCAAATCCAGTCAAGCCTGTTTAGGGTGGGAATGGCCGGAATCCTCTTGGTTGTTTCACACCATCATCAGTGCAGTGGTCAGTAGCAAATTGGTGCCAGTTAAGTAATTGTCACTTGTATTCATTGTCGCACGCTGGATCATATGACTAGCCCGCAACAAGGAATACAAGCAGCGAGGTGCTAGCTAGCAGCAATTTGCCACAGTGCTTTATACCATTCCATTTATGCTATTACAGCGCGCAAATCGCCAACACGATTCTGGGCACTTACTGTTCTTTCTATTGCCTATACCTAACATGTAGGACGTGTGTTGAAAAGCCTGCCTCTGCATGCCTGTGCCTGGATCGAGACAAATGTGTGTCAAAGCTTCACTATGCAAATTATTCTCCCTTAACCTTGTCCTCCTACAAAGCAAAAACACTGTGTGCACTTCTACATCAGTGGGCTGAAGCAGCACTGAAAGAGGAGACTCCACTATAGCTACAGAGTACTGCCACCAAGTGATAAATTCTTCTAAGTACCCAGCATATTATATAGAAGTATATTATACTGCAATAAGTAATTCAAAGGAAGTTCTCTGTTTTCATATTACTTCTTGAGATTTTTAACTGTACAGCCTGCCCAATCTTAAGGAACAAGGTAATTCTAATGCTTATTTTCCTAACTTAAATCACATTTCTCCTATATCCCTAATGTTCCACTTTCTGCACTGTTGTGCCCCTGCCTAACTCCATTTCTTTCGTCCTTTCTTTATGCCAGTGATGATGTAGCCAGCCAGCCAGCCAGATACATCAATAGTGCCCCGCAATACTTCTGTTTGGTTGTTATTATCATCCAATGTTCAGTCTCTCTATGACTGACCTTCTCATGCTTCTTAAACTCGTATCTTCTCATTCACATTTTAATCCATTGTCACAAAACATAGCCCAGTTTTCCCTTTCATTCCTTTTTCTCCTTAAACCCCCCTCAAATTCAGTTCATTGCCAAATCTTTGTGTTTCTCTCCCATCTAAAACAAACATGCACCACATGTGGCCCTCTAGAGTTTGTTGGACTGTAGCTCCCATCCACCCTTGCCAGCATAATCTATAGTAAGACATCACAGAAGCCACAATTCAGCAGCACCAGAAAGTCTGCTTTATAATATTATTATTAACTACTACTACTACTACTACTACTACTACTACTACTACTACTACTACTACTACTACTACTACTACTACTACTACAAAGCATGTCCCTTCCTCTCTGTTCCTCTCTGGACATCTCTTAAATAATAACTGCATGCTGTCTAGTCAATTCTGACTGGTGTATTACCTTCTTCCCAAGTTTTTTTAGGTAGAGAAGTGGTTCACCATTCCCTTCTTCTGAGTACATCCTGAGACTGTACAGCTTGCCCAAGGCTTTCTCCTGGGATGCGCAGTGCAGGATCGAATTCTGGCTCCGTAACTAGATACCTAATTCACTAGGTTATTTAGTCAGCAGGAAATCTCTTATGTTGTTTTCCCTCTGGTCCTCCATCACATTCAAAGCTCTGTTGCAAAATGATTCCCCTCCCAGCATTCAGACCATGAAGCACCAATCACTCCTTGGCTTCCTGTCTGTTCTTGGATCTTAGATGAGCAACCTTCAAAGCTCTCCATGACCTTGTCTCATATTTTCTGTCTTTGCTCATATCCCGACACATCCCTTCCTCCACTCTTTGCTCATCCAACTCAGAGCCTGGAAGTAACATGTTACAAGTAATCATGTTACCTGAAATGTGCCACCTTTGGGGTGGTAATCAAGTCACATTCCTGTTGCAAACTATTGTAAAAATAGGTAACTATTTTACTTTTTAGCACAACAAATAAAGTTCCTCCCTTCTTTCTAAAATATTGTTTGAAGGAGGAACTGGCACCATTTTGACCCATTTTTTCCACATATGCAGTTTTGTAAAATATTAGTATTCATTAAAAACAACTGCCTAGCACTCTTACCATCACAAATAAGGGGAGAAATAACAAGCAAAGCCTAGCATGTCCCTTTTTAAAAGTAACATCACAAGCCTTAGTTTGATCTCCCCCACTTGCAAACATCCTAAGGCCCCCCTGAACCTGGAAACTGCCTCCTTGAAGGCTTCCACACATCACTTCCTATGTTTCTTTGAAACAACACTAGAAATTCCAGAATGACGTGCCTGGTGGCAGTGAGTTCCACAGGCACATAATCAATCTGCAGGGCTCCCTTTGAAAAACTTTTCTCTTGAATGAAAATAAAAATTGTGGGGAGTTGGTAGCTGCAGCATACATTGGATAACTGCCACATGTACAGAGCTCAGTGTCCCTTTTAAGCAGAGCTGGGAAAAGTTATATGACAGGACCATACATACAGCTGTGTCTTTTAAAGAAGGTAATGGTTAGGAGCCTCAGGGATGATGGCTAGAGATCTACAACTGCTATCCCACAGAGCCTGCTACCTGAGGCAGTTGCCTCGTTCTGCCTAATGATACGGTCTGCTTTGCCCACTTGATGGTGTGAAGATTTCAGACAGAAAACACAAATCAAAACAAAAGATGTTGTGGCACCTTAAAGACTGGCTGCTATATTTTGATGTAAGCTTTCGTGGAACAAGCCCACTTCTTCAGACATAAGAGTGAAAAGACAGAGACTGCAAGGTAACGAGCGTTTGGGCAAGTATGGCTCTGAGATAGAGGAACAGAGGTGTTTGTTTTCAGACAAATTACTCACAGGCAGAGATTTATGATTGCTTGAGTTATTTTGACATCTGTAAAACCCACTAACTTTCCAAGTCACACACAAAGCCTCTTACCAAATCTTTCAGAAACTGCACTTTATTCTGGATGAATGACCAATTTGTTCCTGCAAACATTCAAGGAAATACATAAGGAGATTCAACTACCACAGATCACCCTGTAGACAGCTTAACTGGATATTGCAAAATAATAGTCTCAACAAGACTTTTAAAGTCAGAAAAAAGAAGAAACCATTTCAATCGGCAATAGTCTTTCTTTTCTTTTGTTTTTAAATCCCCACCTGCTTGGCTTGTCCTTTAAGTTTACTTCATCATCATGGTTTAAATACACTGCTGCACATTAATTTTGCAAAGAGCAAAAATCAGTTTTACATGTATACGCTACCACTGCCTGAGAGGGAAAGAGAATTGTCATTTTAGTCGAGAAGTGTCTGTGTGTTTATCCAGGAAAAAGCATTATATTGCTTTTTACCAAATGCTACAGTATTAGAAGAACTCCTTTGATCAGATGGCTGCTTTTCACACACATACAAAGAGGGAGAGGGAAGGAGTTTTAAGACTAAGGACTCAGCAGAATGGCAAACTAAAACTACAATTAAATCTCTCCCCCTCAACAACTCCCCCCCTTCCAATGATAAATGTTACATTGCTGAATTCACAGAAGGCAAGTACAAGCCTTCTTTTTAAAAGATTGGCACTTCAATCCTAAACACATTTGATTGGAAGGAAGGAAGTGCTGCTTATTTCGTTGGGCTCGTTTCCAATTAAGTCTGCTTAGGATCACATACTTATGATGCTGTTACCAATGGCAACTTATCCTGAGATGGTATTCAATGCTGGAGCAGCTGTGTCCCTCCTCCTCTGAATACGGGGACATCAAAATTCAAAGCAACACAGTTTGCCTCAGTGATGATTATCCAGTCATTTGACTTGTTTAACTATTTTCTTCCACCTTTATATAACACCTTTCTCCTTCTTCAGCCACAGAAGGAACATAAAATAATTAAATAATATAATGATACCCATAAAAAGGTAAGCCCCTCCTTTTTTAAGTATAATTTTTTTGTTGTTTACTTGCACATCCCCTGGACTGCCAGAAAGATGAACAAGTGGGTCTTAGAACAAATCAAGCCTGAGCTATTTCTGGAGGCAACGATGATGAAACCGATGCTGTCCTACCTTGGGCACATCATGAGAAGGCAAGATTCTCTGGAAAAGACAATAATGCTGGGAAAGGTTGAAGGCAGCAGGAAAAGAGGAAGACCAAAGACAAGATGGATTGGCTCCCTAAAGGAAGCCACAGGCTTTTGAGTTTACAAGAGCCAGACTGTTGAGAAAAGGACATTTTGGAGGTTGCTCATTCATAGGGTTGCCGTAAGTTGGAGGTGACCTGATGGCACATAACAACAACCAGGAAATAAGGAGACAAGTAAAAAATGCTACATGCTGCTTTCCCAACATGGCTTCAGACAAATGTTTAAATTTGTGATATATGTGCGTTTACACAGGGATCATGGAGTGCAGCAAAAGGTGCAGAGGCACTTATGGTGCAGATTGGCATCCCCAAGGATAACCCATGTTACATATGCCATTCACAACTTGGAATTGGAAGTGGGAAAGAGAAAGAAAAACTAAGGAGGACTCTGTCTTGGTGGCAATGGAGAAAAGGAATACGGTATACTACTTACCTTAGAAATGAACCATCCTTGCCTTTCCTGCTGCAAAGTCGTTAATTAAATCACTTTTTGTGTGTGTGGCTACAGCACCATTTATTTCAGATCAAGGGAAGAGGAAGGAGGGGAAGTGGTGGAAGAGACAGGATGGACACGGTGTAGGGAAGAGCAGGCTCCCTGCGTTGCCCTTTCAAGGAAGCAAGGAGCATCAACTTGTGCAGCCATGTTGGGACACAGACCAAGGTCAGGGAGTGTGCGAGCATCCCTATCTAGCAACATAGATACTGTAGATACTTTTCATTGAATCAAATCAATGGTCCATGGAGTGTAGGACTGTAACTAGTGTGGGGCAATCTGGTTTTGCCGCAGGAAATTTAGAGAATGACAAAGCCTGGAAGCTAATCTATTGGTGAATATTTGGGAAATACCACCTGATGATCCAATTAACTTTCCTTTAAGAAAACACTTTCCTTTTTGAAAATGAGCCACTTTCTCCTCCTCCTTTTTCTTGGAAGGGGGCCCTGCACGGATACCTCAGTGCTGAGTAGATAGAAGGTGCTGCCACTTATTAAGCCCCAGCTGCCAAAATGGATACTGTAGTTCTGCCTCTGATGGAGCTACACTGACTAACAGCAGCTCAAGGAAGGCTCTTTTCCAGCCCTTCAGGGACTTGTTACACAAAGGGCTCAGTCCTCATTGGTTCCTTAAAAGGACTAAATATTGTGTTTTCCAGATGCAATGCAAGTGTTTGTGGCCCTTCGCTTCCTGAGTCCCCAGAACTAGGGAATGTTACTTTTTTTTACACAACAACTCTCATCCCGGGGACAGGCAAGCCAGAGGATTCTGGGAGTTGCAGTCCAAAACAGAAAAGGGGTTATTTCCCCATATGTTGTGTTGTGTGATCGTGGGAAATAGATCTCACTGGACTGCTCCACAAGTGGCCCAAAATGCAGTGGATGTCCACAAGTGATCACACCCTTTGTGATCTAAAGGGAATACTGGGACACCCTGGAAGGATGATTTCACCCAATCACTCACCTACTTTATCACTGCAGGGGAGGAAGGGTGATTTTTGGTGCAAGGGGTTAAGAGCCCATCTTGTCCAGGCTCTCCTGTCTTCCACTGCCTCCCGGAATTGGGTCAAATTCATGTTGGTAGCTTCAATGACATTGTCCATACATCACTACTGGAAAAAACATAGCTTTGGGGATCAGGGTGGAGCAACCCCTTGGAAGACGGAAGTGTAGCTTTAAGGGAGAGCGCTCCCTGCCAAATAACCTTTTTCTAGTGAATGGGACATGTGTGTTTCCTGCTATCTGATTGCACCCAAAGTAGTGATCACAAAATATCATATGCTTGGCCATTTCTTTATAAGCTCATGAAAAAGCAGGAATCGTATGAGGCTATGTAGCTGCTTTGTGTCATTGGGTAGTTAGTTCATCTATCCCAGTATCGTTTCGAAATGTTCCCAGGATCTCTCAGAAAAACTCCTAGAATCCTCCCAGCCTGTGTGACCATTGGTGGATTGTGTGGAATCTGTTGTACTGATGCTGCCTCTTGCTCCATCGAACATTCATTGATTGTATGCAGCTATTGCTATGTGAGCAAGCACAATGTCACCAAATCCCATTGATTAATTTGTTGGCTGATGGACTGATAACAAAAGTAGCAGAAAGACAGGTGAAAGCATAGCAGGATGGACAAAAGGGTTCTGAGTACAGCATCCTATTATACCTCACCTTTATTAGTTTTGTGTCATGTGATCAAATCTTCTTAATAGTGAAAGCTGCTTTGTTGGCCAAGGATTACCATCTCCTCTGTTCTGAATCCTAGCCATTCCTATTTTTAATGGCAGAACAGGGGAGCCTTCTCATGACAGTTTATAAAGCCTGGCAAGCTGAAACAAAATTCAGAGCACTGCATTTAAAAGCTTTTTATCTGTAGAATTAAATACATCCTCTTTTTTGTGTGTTCATGCTATGCAGATGGCTTGTAGCACATGACTTGATCAAGCAATATTGTGGTTTAAACAAAAGAAAAGAGATGTTACACAACAAGGCAGATTTGCCACAGAGACTGAGGCTTTCTCTCATGACATTTAGATACTACTAGGAAGTGGTTTCATAACACGGTGAAAATATGTTAATTCCAAAGTGGATCAAGTTTCCTGAAATGAATACAATCCGTGGTGGAAAGACAATAATCGTAATTATCATCATCATCATCATCTGTTTGGATTACTTTGAATGCAAAATGAAGTAAAACCACATCCTGAGCCTTTCCATTTAGCACATGCAAATGTTATGGAACAATGTGCCTTCTACAGGGGAATAAGTTTTCATTTCCAGGAGTGGGGGCAGGGATGTACAAGAGGCCACCCTGATTAAGTAACTTCTTCAAAGAAGAGACTGAAAGGGGAGAAACAGCAAAGATATCATAAATCTCCCCTCTTCCACAAAGTATGGAAGAAAGGAAGAATGGGAACTAATGAATATGTAATTCTTTGTGGGCAAATCTGGCAATCAACCAGCTACTTCCGCCGCCTTTGTACATGGATCCAGGGGCCCACCTGCTTCTCTCCCACCCGGATATATTTTTGACATCCTTTCCTATTAGAATTCTGCACCAAAATTAAACTCCTCTAACAACAATCCAGCCTTGTTGCCGAGGAATGTTCCCACGTCATCTGTGTGTCATGACAACAGATGATAGGAACGTTGCTATTCAGGATTCGGGGTGTGTGTGTGTGTGTGTGTGTTTCTCCCTCTCTTTAGAAACAGCTTGAAAAAGAACTCAGAACAAAAGTGAGCACTTAGTGATGCAGTGATGCACTATCTAAAGCACTCAGGGCAGGTAGACCTGCCCACATCTCAGGAGACTAAAATAAGCAGAGTGGGTGACACTTCCTGTCAAATTGCGGAGGTGCAGGAAAAAGGCACTTCCAGAGGGGGGAAAGGGTGGCCAGAAAAGTAGAGGGGAGCAACATAGCAAAGAAAGAACACTCTAGAAACAATAACAAGTCATTAGGAGAGAAATTTTACAAAATCTGAGAAAGGTCTAGTCATGAGTAGGACTCCAGGCACAAACATTTTGAAATATATTTTTGGCTGTGCAGGCTTGGCATTTTAAAAAAAAGCTCTTTGAAAATTTACCTTTGTCTCACAGTTCACTTGTAAGTGGTACTCTTGAGTAGTGAGAAATGGTTAGCTTTCCTCTTCTTTAGGAGGCAAGCTGTTCAGTGACTTGGAAGGACCCCTGATCAGATGACGGAACCTGTTCTCCTGTTCTGCTCAGTGTGACTACCTTGCTATCCTTCTCTCCTCCAGGTGTGCTTTTCTACCCATCAAATTACTATTCTAAAGTGGAGGTGGGAAAACTCAATGGTTGGATTCAATGGGTGACTGGAGTGGCCATGAGTCCTTCCTTCTTTATGGCATCTCCTGTTTGAAGGTCTGTCCAGCACACACATGATTAGAACTACCCTAAAAAGAGAAAACAGGGGCCTTGAAGTTGCCCAGGTAAAGCTAGCCTCTGAAGAACGAAGAGGGCAGGTGTGCACACCAGCCGTCTGCCTTATAATGAGACTAATTGTATATCTATTTAAATTACACAAATTACTTCCAAATTTCAATTGATACATGCATGTCTGCATATGAACCTTTCATGCAAAGATGTTGTAAGCCGCCCAGAGACCTTTGGGTAGAGTGGCGGCATATAAATTAAATAAATAAATAAATAAATAAATAAATAAATAAATAAATAAATAAATAAATAAATAAATAAATAAATAAATAAATAAATAAACCCTGACATCTGAGCGTTCAGCCTGGAGGCAGGCATTGCATCATGGCCTCTCCCAATTTGAAGAGACCCTTGTCCAGCAGGCCAAGGCAAAGAGGAAGTCACAAAAGCAGCAAAATCAGGGAGCTGGACCGGGGACAAATTGTATTTGTCTTCAGTGTGGAAGGGATTGTCACTCTCGAATTGGCCTTCTCAGCCACACTAGATGCTGTTCCAAGACCTCTACACTGAGCATGTTACCATAGTCTCTCGAGACTGAAGGATGCCTATGACTGACTAAGATGATGGGAATGGCATAAACAGTTCAGACAGCATGGGTATAATTCAAAGACAAGAAAGGCTTTGGTATACAGGAACGACTTCCCTGTGATTTCATCTCAGTTGTGGAAGGCTTTCCCAAAGGATGAAAGATTGGCCCCAATCTTGTTTTCTTTTCAGTGCCAGGTTAGAACTTTTCTTTTTGCCGAGATATTTTAAATTTAAATTTACTGTAGCAGGTTAGTGACTTTTTCCCTTTTGTTCAATTTTAATTCATCGTTGTACAATTTGTTCATTTGTTGGTTGAAGAGATGGGTGTTGCCTCTTAACTTCTGATTCTATGGTTGATATATTGAGGGTCAGTATTTTCAAACAGGAGAGGGCAGCATGCCAGCATTCAGGCACACATTAGACTCCCCATCCACCAGGAAAGTCACCACTGTCTCTCTCACCATAATCTTGTACTGTACAGGCATAGGGGGAGAATGAGAAAAGGATGCTATAGCGGAATCCCCACGTCACGCCTGTCCATCATGGGAAGCTCAAGGGCAGGAGCCTATGAGAGGACAGGAGGGGCGGAACCAAAAGGACAGTTAGACAATTAGAGGGACTGTTAGGGATGAGAGTTGGAGAAAAGAGGTTGCAGATAGGGAATTGAAGAGAGAGTTAGGAGATTGTATTGAGAAAGTTAAGAGAGAATGTTAGAGAGAATAAGAAAGAGTTTAAAAGTATAGAGATTATATATATAGTCAAAGAAATATAATAACAGTGAATAAAAACAAAAAAACCGAACATGAAAGCAAATGATATTTAATGAGTAAGTCTAAACATCTGTGATTTAATGGTTGTTGTGGGTTTTTTGGACTCTTTGGCGGTGTTCTGAAGGTTGTTCTTCCTGACGTTTTGCCAGTCTCTGTGGCCGGCATCTTCAGAGGACCTGAAGATGCTGGCCAAAGAGACTGGCGAAACGTCAGGAAGAACAACCTTCAGAACACGGCCAAAGAGCCTGAAAAACCCACAACAACCATTAGATCCCAGTCGTGAAAGCCTTCGCGAATACATCTGTGATTTACTCCTGTGATTTGTGTGACATTTATAAAATCAATACATCTGTTGAATTGGCAGCACGTGTCTAAGATCTGTTTGATATTAAGGGGAATAATACCTGGTGGGAGCGTGAAGTGAGGACACACATCCAGAGGGTGGACTTGTGTTTAAGGCAAAATAAACAAAGGACACGGAGTGTACGTCACAGATGCCTTTTTATCACAGGGCTGAATATGAGCGGTGGTCAGAGATGCGCACGAAATAGCACAATGGCGGTGCATGATGGTTCATGGTTGGTACGTGTCCATGAATTAACAAAAAAAAACAGTTTCTGATTAATTCAGTTTTTTAGTCCATCTCTAAATGAAGGGCACCTGCAGCCTCTTTATGGGTTTCCCACCCCACGCCCCCATTCATGGGCCCCAGCACTTATGTTACTTGCTCCCCTCCACCACTGCCACACTGCCCAGCTGAGTAGGACAGTAGGCTGTCTGGGGCTTATTTCCTGTCCCAATACTTCCTGGGAGACTTATCCTTTCTTCTGCTCACTACCATTCACACTTGTTGAAAAATAGTGCTGACAATAAAGAGGCTGTCCAGAATTTTGTGGTGTGGTACCACCATTGTGCTGATGACATTCAACTCCATCTGCTTTTCAAGATCTTCCAGGAGCCCCTTCTCTCAGTCTTTCAGGCCTCAGTGTGTGGTTCCAACCCCCACCCCATTTCACCATAAAATCTGCAAGGGATAAAATATTCCATTTAAATATAATTTTGCCCTCAGGCCTCCTTTAATCCAGAGTTAGCCTTTTTTAGAAACTGGAAGTAACCAGCCTGTCACGTCTATTTCTGACTAGCCAGGGGGGCATGTGTTGCATTTAAATGGCAAATAGTTCTCCCAAGATACCTGGAGACATGAAAAATTGAGACACTGTGGTGGAGCCCACTAAACATGGGAGGAAGGTGGGAAACAAGGGTTCCCAGCCCCTAGAAAGTTGCCTGTTCTGCTATAAAATACATTCAAAGAATCAGACATTTTGTGTTTCTCAGGAATACCCATAAGTAGATACCTTTCATCTTCCTTGGCTTAACCATCTACTACTTCTTCCCAGTGAACATGCGACTTGAAATATCCTTAGAAGTGCTCATATGTCAAGATGTTATGAGATCTTTCATGGCCATGTTATTGGCACAAAGATTGACGTCGTACAGTATTTATTAGTTAGTTCAGGAGTTGGAGACTTTTGGCTCTCCATATGTATTCGAGTTATAATACCTGTAATTCTCTACCATTAGCTATACTGGGTTGAGATTCTTGGAGCTGGAGTCAAAATATTTGACTCAGTTGATTTGGTGTTCATGCAAGTTTTTCACACTGAATTTTTAAATTGATGAAACAGAAAGCACGTAATGACTGTTGTTTTTATTAGTAGAATTTCAACTCTCTAAGAGAGTACTGTAGATTTTATGGTGAATTTGGCAAGGGCTGATGCCTGAGAGACTGAGAGAAGGGCCTCCTGGAAGATTTTAAAAAGCAGATGTAGTTGGGTGTCATCAGCACAATGGTGGTACCTCACTACAAAATTCTGTACAGCCTCTTTCAGGTTTTTCATGTACAGTGGTGCCTCACTTAACAATTACCTCATTAAATGACGAAACCACTTGACGATGAGGTTTTTGCAATCGCTTTTGCGATCGCAAAACAATGTTCTAATAGGAAAAATTCGCTTCACGATGATCGACTCCCTACTTCGGGAACCGATTTTTTGCTAGATGACGATTTTCAAACAGCTGATCGGTGGCTCTAAAATGGCCGTCTGGTGTGCAAAATGGCTCCCCGCTGTGCTTTAGGATGGATTCCTCACTATACAGGCACCGGAAAATGGCCGCCCTATGGAGGATGTTCACTTTACGATGAGGTATTTAGCCCATTGAAACACATTGAAGGGTTTTCAATGGGTTTTTAAAATTCGCTTGATAACGATTTCGTTTAACAGCGATTTCGCTGGAACGGATTAATGTCGTCAAGCGAGGCACCACTGTATATGGGAAACAGTATGAAGAATCATGGAACCCTGAGACACTCCACAAGCTAATGGTCAAGGTGTTGAACAGAAGTTCCCCAGCACCACTACCATTCACAAAGTGACACCATGTAAGAGCCTCATGGCACAGTGGTTAAACTGCTGTGCTGCAGCCAAAACTGTGCGCACAACCTGGGGTTCAATCCCAGGTAGCTGGCTCAAGGTTGACTCAGCCTTCTATCCTTCTGAGGTCAGTAAAATGAGTACCCAGCTCACTGGGGGGCAATGTGTAGCCTGCGTAATTAACTTGTAAACCGCCCAAAGAGGGCTTGAAGCACTAAGGGGTGGTATATAAGCAGCACGCTTTGCTTTTTTGCTTTGCAAGGGAAAATCCCAGAAGGTGACTCTTTTTTTCATCAGTTAACCACTTCTCACCCAAACACAAAGCAATTGTCAGGACTGTTTTTCAACAAGTGTGAATGGTAATAACCAGAGATGGGCGTATTTGTATATATATATACAAATATTCCCCCACAAGTGCAGATAACGAGGGTCCAGCCCCCTGGGGCCAGACTGACCACTCACAATTCTGCTGCTGCCACAGAGTACAGACTCCCTTCCTATCACTCTGGAGATTGTGATGGATTAGCCCTTCCTGGCAGAAGGCAGGATGATGAGCCTCTCTGCTAGGTTGAAGAGAGGCTAATCCATCGTGAGCTCTGGAGGGATAGGAGGGAGTCTGGAGTCCACAGCAGTGGTGGAATTATGAGTGGTGGATATGGCCCCAGGGGGCCAGACCCTCATTACCTGCACCTATGGAGGGATATTCGTATTCGTATACGAATATGAATGCCCCCATCTCTAGTAGTGACCAGAAGCAGGTATCCAGTATAGACCATCTTGACTGCCATCATTGGTGTTGTCAACATTCAGCCTGCCCTTTGCTATGTAAAGCCTGGCATCTTTTTCCTGCTGGCAACATGGGCATGATATTTTGCAGCAATATTGGGGCATTTCCTGACATTTTGAATCATGGATAGAAAGGCACACTATCCCACATTCATAAACCAGAGATTTTTGAAGAATTGAATTTCCTGACTTTTTAAAACAGGAGTTTAAATATACATACGTTACCCACAAATGCAATCAGAAATTTCCTTCATATAGAATTACCCAGTGATAGAGCATTCCAGAAGATGAGCATATGATATGGAATATGGTTACTGGGAGAAGATAGAAGTGAGAACTCCTTAGATGTGTCTATAATCCCTCTGTGGCAAAATATTTTGAAGGGTTGTTTTGGACTAAATGAAACAATGAAGCAAATGTGTGAGTAGGTATAACACAAACAGTGGAGAAACATACACACTAGAGATGAGCACAAACTTTAGTTTGGAGGTTCTTGCCGATTCATTGGTATGGCATCACAGGTGCCAAGCATTTACTTCTCGCACCCCTGCTGGCTTCCCCACTCACCAGCCGGTTCACGCTGCTTTTCTCCTGCTATACATGTGATTGTTGCTGCAGCAAGAGCATGGAATCCCTTCTCTGCCTCCTCCAGCAGCTGCCAACTCAGATAAGGAAATGGGGTAAGGATTCCTGCAGCACTGCCTTTGAGTGGGCAGCTGCTGGAGGAGCTGGAGAAGGGAGGTCGGTGCTCTTCCTGCAACTGGATGATTGTGCAAAAAGCAGGAGAAAGGCATCACACTGGCTGGTGAGTGGAGGAACTTATGGGGGCAAGTGAATGTGTGGCACCTGTGGTACCACGCCAATGAAGCAGCATGAACCTCTGAACTGAGGTTCATCCCCATCTGTAATACACAACCTTTAACCTCTCAGTTAAACTAATGTTGCCATGCCCACTCTGCCAAACGCAGACTGGAAAGCTATGTTCTAATTTCACATCCCTTTCTTTGAGTTAGGGACGTGGTGGCGCTGTGGGCTAAACCACAGAAGCCTGTGCTGCAGGGTCAGAAGACCAAGCAGTCGTAAGATCGAATCCACGTGATGGAGTGAGCGCCCGTCACTTGTCCCAGCTCCTGCCAACCTAGCGGTTCGAAAGCATGCAAATGCAAGTAGATTAATAGGGACCACCTCAGTGGGAAGGTAACAGCGTTCCGTGTCTAAGTCGCACTGGCCATGTGACCACAGAAGATTGTCTTCGGACAAAACGCTGGCTCTATGGCTTGGAAACGGGGATGAGCACCGCCCCCTAGAGTCTAACACGACTGGACAAAAATTGTCAAGGGGAACCTTTACCTTTTTCTTTGAGTTAGGCAAGCTGACAAAGAAAAGTTGTATTGGACCAAAATCTCTATGGATCCGTTGTCTACATGTTTTCCAAAGTATGTCCCTTTGGAGTTAGCAAAGAATGTCACTGGAAAGCAAGGTTAAAATCTTACATACTATGTGAAAGAAAGATAGTGAAAAAAGACAAGAAAAAAAATCAAGTCATTTGAAATGTGGTGTTGGCAGAGATACTAAAAGGTAGCCAGAAAAGCAGAAAAGTGGGTGCTCAATCAAGTCAAGGCTGAACTCTCACTCAAGCAATTTGAGTAACCATGCACATATACTAGAAATATTAACATTTTAAATGACCGAACTATTTGCATAGCATAGCATTTTGACCAATCAGAATGTTTCTGGAGTCATGATTTCTGTGTTTTAATCTATGAGCACAAATGAGACCTATGGATGGACAGTGGTTTGGGGATCATCCTAGTTAAATATCATCTGGATCCATGTTTTGCACGACTGCAAAGACATGCACTGGGGGGGGGCTATGATTTCTGTAGTGTAGTGTGCATAGATGGGCCCTGTGATTGGATAATGACTTGGGAATGATTCTATGCAAAAATCATGTGGATCCAAGAACTGCTGGATAGCTCAGTGGTTTAGGTCAGAGGTTGGGAGTTCAATTCCCCATGGTGCTTCCATGTCAGAGTTTGGACTTGATGAGCCATTGGCCCTTCCAGCTGTGCAGTTCTAAGGTTGTTATTGCTATTATCTCTTCCTTGGATTGATGTTTTTATGTCACTGCAAAATCATGCGCTGGGGGACCTATGATTTCTGTCTTGTAGTCAGTGGGTAGAGATGGGACCTATGATTGGACAGTGGTTTAGGGATGATCCTGCAGAAAAATCATGTGGATCCATGAGGATCTGTGCTTCAGATTCATGCTTCTGTGTGACTGGAAAATCATACGCTAAAGGACCCACAATTTCTGTGTTTTAGTCCGTGGGCAGAGATGGGACCTATGATCAGACAGTGGTTTGGGCATGATCTTCCATAAAAATCATGTGGATGCATGAGGATCTGTGCATCAGATCCATCTTTTTGCACCACGGTAAAGTCATGCATTGAGGGACCCATGGTTTCTGTGGTGTAGTCTGTGGGCAGAGATGGGCCCTATAACTGGACAGTGGTTGGAGTGTGATCCTGCATAAAAATCATGTGGATCTATGAGGATCAGTTGGATGCTGGATCCATGGTTTTACACAATTGTAAAGCCATGTGCTGGGGGACCCAGGATTTCTATGGTGTAACTTATGGGCACAACTGGGGCCTATGAGTGGCTTGGGGATGATCCTGCAGAAAAATCATGTGGATCCATGAATACTTGTACATCATCTCCATGTTTTTGCACCACTGCAAAGCCATGTGGTGTCGGACCCATTATTTCTGTGGTGTAGTCTGTGGGTGCAAATAAGATCCATGATCTGACATTGGTTTAGGGATGATAACATTTAAAACCCATATGAAATCATGTGGATCCATGAATGTAGAAATAAACTGGTAAAACTATTCATGAGTAAACCAGGTAAAATGTGCTTTGAGATCATTCAAAACCACAAAGGGAAAAAAACAGTAATTTCACAGTATTAATGAATGAGCTGCTGTATATTCTTATCTGTTTTTTAAAATAACTTTTAAAATATTTCCACAGGCAGAAGCTAAGAATTTATGGCCAGGAAGGAGTTAAATGCTTTTTTTTTCCACACTGAAGGGCATGGCAGGGTTAAAAGTGGCAGACACTTGTCCTGCGGGGTGACTGGAGACACATTCTGATTGGCCAGAATGCTATGCTATAAAAATAATTCCATTTGAATGATCAGAAGTTATTTAAAATGGCAGTGATTTCAAAAGTTTTAGGGGTTAAAAAGGAGTAATTAAAGGGTCTGAAATACAGCCATGATTGTCACAATTCCTGTGGATGAAGAGTCTTAAATGGAGGTTTCTCTGGCCAGGTATGGAAATTTTGTCTTATCTATGTTTTTCATCTCTTTTCTGATAGCTAACAGAAAAGAGGTCACTTGGTTCTGCATGGGGGTGAAAAATGTTACTTTTTAAAAAATCACAACTTGAAAACCCTTTGTTCAAATGTCCCCAAATTTGGCACAGAGCAGAGTCAACTTTCTACTGCATCTGTGCCAAATTTGGTGCTGATCTGAGGTCTAGTTTCACAGTTATATGTTTGTTTGGGGCACCCCATCTTTTGATTTTGCTTGTATAATCCTGTTTACTGTGCTTATGCAAAACTACCATTGTGCCATAATCAAATATCTGAGGGGGCTTTTTTGGGAGGGAGGAAAGAAAGCCTCTAGAATTCTAGCTGAGGTAGTTCAAGATTTCTAGGTGTAGTAACAAAACAAAACCAAAAATTCCATTTTTAGCAGTTAAGTGAACTGCATATTAAAAGTGACTAATGCACTTATGCTCATTGTCCTCACAGGATTCTATTCTGTACCTGAAAGTTTTAAAAGGTGTCTAGCAATGGATATGCAGGTTGGAGTAAATAACATGCATTTACCCTCAGTTAATGACCAAGAGTAGACATGGAACCTAGATCCAGAACAATTAGAAATAAATCCACATATATACATATTTTTCCATGTAAGTAATTATTATTCATTACAAATTCTTCTGTGTACAATTAAGCCATATTGCTCATCTGTCACCAATCACATAGACCAGAATGGATTTGATTTTTAAAGTATTTTAATGTGATAATTTTGAAACTGCTTTTCCTTTTACATGTGTGCCAAGACAAAATAGCCACAAGAAAGACAAACAACTTGTGATGTAATGATGTGGAAAATTAGAAAAAGGGAAACAAACAACGCTGGCAAAAACATCAGCTGGATTCAAGAATGGTAAACGTGGAAGAAGAGCCATAAAAATGTGCCTCCATCCAAAAAACAGAAGAACAAGAAAAAGTCACATGAGAAATTGAAAGCAAAAGGATTATTCATAATCATTTGGCAGCATTATATTCAAGGATGAAAGTGTTTTCTTTGACTTAACCAGTCTTACACAAATACAAAACCTGTGTTTTGTTTTAAGATTAATGTTGCATATAGGTATGGCCCACTTCAATTTAGTACAAAGTCTAGAAGGATACCTTCTCCAGAAGCCCTCATGGCTGTCAAGAAACATCCTATCCTTTTTAAATTAAAAGTGACTCAGACTAGACCATTGCCCCCAACTTATTAAACTGCGAGACAGCAATTTCTTCTATACTGTTCATCCTGTAGCTAATCTGCTTTTAAATGAAATCAGAGCTTAGAAAGTTTGTTTTTTGACAACTAGAATTCCTTCTGAGTAGGTATGGGGGGTCATGAAGAGTTGGACACGACTTAACCACTAAACAACAACAACAAGGTATGGGTAGGGTTGCATTATACTCTAATTTAATTAGGTTCCAATCCTCTATTTTTAAATTCTGCAATACTTATTAAAGATTACAGAATATGCAGCTATAAAATAATTGGTAGAAAAGAGCAGGGCTGCTGATAGGAAAGGAAATACAGCACAATAGCAGAAAAAGGCATCATAATAAACATCCGTACAGAAGGCTTGAGGTTTTCAGCAACCCTGCTACCCATGCTTAGTTGATATGTATCCGTAAATGTAAAAGAACTACACAGCAGAATCCAAGGAAAGAAGGAAAAATGTACAATGAGGAATCTATATTAATCTGTCACAGCATGTATAGCAAAAATAAAAACAAAACAGTGATGCCACCTTAAAGATTTTAGTCCTCTGCCACGTGCTCTGTTGTGTATCAACCTCTGGCTGAACTATTCTGCTCCATGTGTCTGAGGAACTCGATTGTAAACAATGAAATCTTGGATTGAAAGAAAACCCATTTGTCTTTAAGGTGCTACAGTAGCAACTCTTTTGTTTTTCATTTCGGCTGTGCATTGTTTGCAAAAGAAGACCTCTGTGTCATTTGTTTTGTGATTCTATGTATATGTGCTATGAGTCCCCAATATAACTTATTCCAGCTCTAAACCAAATCCACAAAACAACTGAGTGTTCTAAATACATCCACATCTAGAAAGCAGCCCTTACCTAGCAGGGCAATCCTGTATATGCCTGCTCAGGAAATAGCATGTGTGCAGGAAAGCATGCATTGGACTGCATCCTGAATAGTCTTCCAAACACAGAGGATTTCACAAAACAAACTCTTACTAGATAACCGGAGGCTGTACGGTCTGTCAGCTTCTCCTGGATATTAGCTGCATGATGGACTACAGCAGAGTTCCCATCTAATGAGATTTGGTTTATGAAACCCTTTAATAAAGCTACAGAGAGTATATTTTCATTCCTGCTAGATTCCAGCTGTCCTTTGAAAGAGACAAAATTACCACAATTAATAATACCCTGTTACTCTATATAAATTCCTGCAGATTGCATCTTTGCTCTTCCATTTATCATCTGGAATTTTTAATGTGTGCATCAATGTTCTCTTTAGAGAACAGAATATATTTTATGGATATTAAAAATAGTAAATGAATCCCATGTTTTCTTTCGCATTTTCTGTGTCTTTTCTTATTATGCAGAAGAGATGGAACATAGTTCTTTTGTACTGGAGCTTGTCACCCTGCCTCTAGCATAGAACTCACACCTCCCCTCCCTTCGCTCTTGGCTCCCCTCGCCTCTTTCCTGTGCTGTATAGTTGCAGGTACATCTTTGAGTTTGTGGACATCTTGAAATTACAGAGTTTTATTCTAGACATTTTTTTCCAATGACATGCGTTTTGCCCTGTGATTAAGAACATAGGCAGTTGCCTTGTACTGAGTCAGACTATTCGGCCACACACTGACTGGAAACATCTCTCAGGCTTCCAGGCAGGACTTTTGCTCAGCCCTACCTTGAAATGCCAGAGACTGAAGCTGGAGCCCTCTGTGTACAACACATGTACCGTTCCCCTTAGCTACTGCCTTTCTCCATGGCCCATCCCAAAAAGCACCAACTTCAAACTGCGGCCTATCAGTCTAACACTGTTCTGCATGTTTGCCGGTCAGGACAATAAATCCTCCTTTGGCTTTCATTTCTGTACTGACTGGCCAATGTAATTCTATTATGGATATTTCTAGTCTGTGAAGCAGAAGATGAAGCCAGTTGTGTTTCACACAACAATCATGGAGAATCTTTCCAACAATAGAATACATGCACAGTTGCTAAAGGTGAATAGATAAGGTTCAGAGTCTTAAAACAGTGGAGCCAATATGGAGCTAAGCATACAGCTTCACCCCATGTGTTCACAAGTGATCCGTTGCAATTGCAGCCTCATTGCGATCTTCCCAAAAGCAGCTGGTTGACTGCTTTGAGAACAGCATGTTGGACATGGCAGGCCCTTGGTTTGATCCAGTGCGATTCTTCTGAGCAGGGCTTCCTGTATTGACCCCAGAATGTTCATCAGCTTCCCTACAAAGGTCTCAGTGAAAATGAGCAGCCTCCATTTGGGCTTTTTGCCATCATCTGGAACCCCCAACCATACTGAAGAGCTCTACACAGTAGAACATGGACAGAGGTCTTCCAGTTCACAGTTCAGGGGGGCTCCACAGGGCTCCCAAACTTCTTCTGCTATTATCTCTGATCAGGGATGCAATTATTGACCAGAAACGGGCCTATTTGAAGCCAGAGAAGGAGCTGCACAGAACTGAGCTGTGGTTTGTATCCAAAGAAGCGCCTGCACTGAACTGAGCGGTTTCAACTGAGACTTAACTTGTGAGAATGCAAGCACAGAATTAAGCTGGGCTTTGTATGCTAAGACATTTTCCAGATGCTGTTTACAATTATTGGCCATGTATTTACAATTGGGTATGTTAGCCAGTTGCATGATAGAATAAATGGGCTGATTTGACAGCTGAGTGGTGAGCAATTGACATTGAGAACTACTGTGACAGTTTGGAAGGGAATAAGGATATGCCTTCAGGGAAGATGCTTATGATTGGTTGCTTTCCCCAAACTGGAGAGTAGGGAATGAGGAGAAAGTACTAAGAGAATGAGTGAATGTTTAGCTTAGTCAGCTTGTTACTGTATTAGGAACTTCAGATAGTTGAGGCTGTGACTGTTAGCATGGTTTGTTAGGACTGTAACCTGTAAATAGAGGAGGCTTAAATTAGGAATGAATGTAAGATAAAGAAGATGTAAACTGCACACACAAAAAAGATGAAGATTAACATAGATACGGGAAGGGTGCATGATATACTTTTGACCTAAATCTATTGTTATTTGAATCCTTAGTATTTACTGGCCCAAATCCTATTACTTAGTGTAGTAAGTTACTGTTAGAGAAAGTCCATTTGAATCAAAGGAAATTATGGAGGAGTTGACTCACCAAATCCCTATTGATTCAATGGAATTACTCTAGTGCAACCTACTACACAAAGCATCAGGGTTTTGGCTAGCCTGTTATAAAATACAGACCTTTTCCAGTTTGGAAACTGGCACTGGCAGCACTGTCTTAAAAGATGGCTAAAGTGAAAGTTGATCAGGAAGATAAAGAAAGAGTCCCGAACTCCCAAGTGTTTGGACTGTAGTATAAAGGAGTCCACCAGGCATCTATTTAAGTAGTAACAAGCTCTTCCCTTTGCCATATTGGTTTCAATGGGATGCAACATTGTAGCAGAATCTATGCATACCTACCTGACCTAAGGATGGGCAGTTTTGTCAAGTTGATTTCTATGAATTTCCTTCTTTTTGTACCTCTGAGTCAATTTCATGATGAGGCCATGTGGACCTCCTTTTACTGGGAAAAATGGCTACATACTTTTGTGCACATTTTCCTAGTAGATATAGCAAAAGCAACCAGAGATCTTGTGGCATTTGGTATGTTTTTGTGGATTATAGCTCCCTTTTTCAGATGCATTGCTATGCACAGCCCTATTGAACAAAGTCTGTTTATATACCTTTTGGAAATGTGTTTTATGTGCCTTTTAGGAATGTGCTCAGTGTTTTCTGTGCGTTTTTCAAACAGGCACATAATGTTGAACATGTTTTACTGTTTGCAGAATATACTGCAAGCTTGGAAATGTAGATTTTTAGCTGTGAATTGTGTCCCTTTTTTGGCTCAAGAGATGTGGATCTGTTGTTTAAAATTTAGTTTTTAAAAAACAAAAATCTTTCAGTAGAATGAATGTTTGAACATCTCTAACTCAGGAGCAAACCCCACTGAACTTTTGGCATGTATTCCACAATATTGCATTGCAGTTGTGGACTAAAGTCAGTGGAATTTGCTCCTGAATTGATATGGGCAGAACTGCACTGCATTTTAACTTAATTTGAATGCAGTTCAGTTCCTTTATCTTCCCAATGTTTATTATATATTACAGAATATAACTAAGCCACATTTTCTGTGAATGACGCGTGTTGCTTGGAAAAGCAGCTTTATCATAATAATAAGAAAGAAAGAGAGGACAATTAGTATTCAAAAAGAGATCAATCTAGAAGGCTTGAGGTTTTCTGCAGCCCTCTTTATGACACTTTATTGACATATAACAATGAAAGTGAAATAATTACACAGCAGGGTCCATGGAAAGAAATAACACTTATTGCAATAGAAGATCTCTGTGTCATTGGTCTTGTTAACATATGTATAATTGCTTGAAATCTGGAATTGCATATACATATTTGTACACTGGTATAGCAAACAGTAACTGGCATTCCACTGTCTGTCTTTAAATCTGTGAAGGTGGCTTCTAATGCCTACTGATTGAAATCTGAAACAACAGGAGGATTTCTTGACTTTGTCCAAACAAATCTGATAGGGATGTTGTAGTATGAAGCTCAACATAAAAAAAAACCAAGATCATGGCCATTGGTTCTGTTGTCGTCGTTGTCGTTTAGTTGTGTCCGACTCTTTGTGACCCCATGGACCAGAGCACGCCAGGCCCTCCTATCTTCCACCCCAGACGAAGGGGATGGTAAACAACGTCTGAGTACTCTCTATCTAAAAAATCCTAAAAAGGTTTGCCATAAGTCAGAATTGATATGAGGAGGAGGAGAGAAATGGTAGCGGCTTGTAGTATTACACACCAGGTGGGGAATGATAGCTTATTCTTCTCCCTGTCATGGAAAAACTGAAACTCAGCAAATTTACATGGAGGCTGAATCCAGCAGTGGCTGCTGGTTGTGGATGTCCGTCCACCTCCCAACACCACTCACTGGAAAGACACAGGAGATGGGTCTATTGTCTATTGACCTTTTGTCCTGCTTGTAGACTCCCTGTTGGCTACTGTAGGAACTGTATCCTTGACAAGATAGTATTTGGGTCTGATCCCAGTTATTTTCTTGGATTTTGGGAATAAATGGGCAGCAGAGTCAGAACAGATTCACTCTGCCGTTTCCAGACCTTAGAAAGTGACTTTTAAAAAATAATTTTGTTGTTGTTAGAGTTATGAGGGGGCCCAAATTACTGAGCTATGATCACATTTGCAACCTTAAATACGTATCATAGTTTCAACTACTACCATAGTTTGCGACTTTAAAAAATGATTCACTTTCTCCATATTAAAAATATCCAGATGGGATACTTTTAAGTTACTTACAAAACCCGAATGCTATAAATTGCTGGCCTCTGGTAATTATGGATCATGCTGGGTTCCAGATTCCACAGAAAGCTGCCATACACACAGCTCTACAAACATCAGCTTGTCTGCTCAGTCATGTATGCTCCCCACATGAATGATGAGAGGGCAGAAGCACAGCCTCAGTGCACATTCTAAGAAAAGGTAATGTGTTAAGGGAAGTAAATTTGCTACAGATAGATCTATCCCTTGATGAATGGGGTCAGCTAAATTCGTGGAAAGGTATGTGCTCTGTAAATATAATGATTTGGTGTTACATGTAAACTCATTCAATCTGTTTGACAGGAGACCCTCTCTTGTCTCCTCCTTGAGTCTGTTTTCAGACCGTGAGGTCTCGAAGGGCAGGCATCTGTCTGCTTATTCCATACGTCACTGTAGATCTTTATACTGAAAATGGAGGAGGTCTTGTATGGCAGGTATAGGCAGGTCACTAGACTTGCAAGGACGGTAAGATTAACATCCTGAATAGGTATGAGAAGATAAGTCAAAATGCACTGGACAGAATTTGGCTTCAGTCTCTGGCATCTTCAGTTGAGAAAGCATTGGACAGGGAACTACATCCTGAGATCTTAGAGAGCTGCCAGTCACAGTTGGGAACACTAAACCAAAGGGACAAACAGTTTAATCTGTTGTTAAACAGCTCCCTGTGTGAAGCATCTCTGGTGTCTTTATTGTTCTAAATAATCAGCACTTGAAAAGTTTACTCTTTTCAACTGCAAGGTCCTATTCCTCCAGCCAGCATGGCTACTGTGGGACTTGTAGACTTTTATTTATTTATTTAAAATATTTTCACCTCACCTTTCTCCTTGAAAAGGACTCAAGGCAGCTAACAACCATGGAAGACAGTATTTAAAGTTGAAAACAATAAGTGTACAAAGGTGGTTAACATAATTAAAAGACGATATTTAAAATCATGAACCGTGAATAAGGAGGCATTTGACATCAATTAACAGGCAATATTAAGGCAGAGAAGTATCTTTTGAGGGCTTTGTAAATAAGGGGATATGCTGCCATTCCAAAGACGGTTTATAAAGTAAAGGCAAGTGTTGATGCACCAGAAATATTTGGATCAGTGAACACTAGAGGGCAGTTGCACATTGCTCTCTATACCTCAGCCTCTTGAGCACGCTGTTCAACAGAATCACCTAATTCTTCATCTGCAGCAAATGCCTGTGGCTGACAAACACCAGCCCCTTTGCTTTTGGAAGAGGGACAGCGTGTGCTTGCAGGAGATGAGGAACCCTTCCAAGAAGCCACGTGCACTGTTCTGCTTAAACTGAAATATCCCCATGCCTATTTCTTAGGACTTCCTACTGAAGGCTTCAAAGGAGGCTCTACAGCCAAACTCCACACAGTGAACACCAGCAGATAAAATGGAGCACACAGAGACAGACCTTTGAGTTAAATCACATGCAATTATGACAGATCTTATGTGATCCCATAGCGGAATTATTTTTTAAAAGAAATTGCCAGGGACGTGGGAGAGGGGAGGGAGAGAGAAAGACAGGAAAGGTAGCATGAGCCAATAACCCTGGAATGGTATTAGGGGAGGAGAGACCTCTTGCTTTTAGGGATCTAGCTATTTGTTTGAAAAGAGGAAAGCCACACCTTTCCTTTCTTGCGCCCCCCACCTTATCCCATCTGTGCTCCAGGTCTGCACTTTTGTTCAGGAACGCTGGAATGAAGGCAGGGACTGTCCTGCTTTGCAATTACAAGTGACAGAACCCCGCCAAACAAAGGCTGTGATTAACTCCCATCTGCAGAAAGGAGACTGCAGCTGTTTGGAGAGGTTTCAGTTCCTGCAAGCAGTGCAGATCTGCCCAGAATTCTGATGCTTGTTTACCATCTGAAATGTGCTTTCAGAGAGAGCAAGATGCATTTTGAGCAAACAAGGTGTGAAGATCTGACCCCCTCTTCTCCCCATAAATCTCCCCTCCCCACTCTCATGGGTTTGGTTTCAGCCTCTCTCCTGTTAACTCTTTGCTGTGTGGAATTAATGTTTCAGGCTGTGGCAGAGAAACGAGTGCATTCTTACAGAACCAGTTAATTATGTAGCCAGACTGATGCTCTTGATGCTTTTCAGTTATCACATTCAGAGGAATGGGGGAGGGGGCTCTACTGTTTAATTTATTCAATAGCACCCATAGTTTGAAATATATTTGGCCCAGTTTACCCCGAGAGAGAGAGAGAGAGAGAGAGAGAGAGAGAGAGAGAGAGAGAGCATCTTGGAAAATGTATATATGAAGCAGTCGAGGATAGTTACGGCTAGGGGGAAAACTGGTGGTGGAATTAACAATTGTCTTGGCAATGGCAGATATTCATCACAGAAAAAGAACAAGATCAGTTAATGAAAGACAAAAGGTGGGATAGTGACCATGAAGGGAGAAACTCTGAGTGTACAAATGTATGTGCAGCTCAATCACACAAAGTCTTTGGTCCAATGCAGTTAGGCACCTGTAAGTCCACTGGTTTCTTCATTGTCCCATTCTGTACTGGATTTAGGCCAAAAGCTTTCATCATGTAGCTTGTCCATATTGGAGCTACATAAATAATGTCGCTAGCACCCTGTCCCATTTTAAAAATATTCCTTTTCAAATTTCAATTACTTCTGGTCAAATACATGAAAAGCTACCTTCCACGATTTGGAAGGATATTAATAATTTCCATGTAAAGTTTATATATAAAAGAAACTTCTTTTTTTAAAAAAAAATGAAAATTCAAATAAAGAACTGAAATGCCAGGGATATAGGACATTGTGCTCTTTCTTATTTTTCAATAGTATACTCTAAATATAGTGTGCAGATAAGCACTGGAGAGGAGGAGGAAAGAGAGAAAGAGAGAGTTTGGCATCTTTTGTGAAGTTCTGCCAGATAAGAGTGGCAGAGCCGGGAACAGGACCTGTCAAAACTGTGAAGTGAACTGAGAAGGCAAGAAGGTAATGTTAATATAGCGAAAGGACAAAACCTTCATGGAGATATGCAGTATGGAAGTCTTATCAGTAGGTTTCAATAACTAAGATCCAATTCTGAAAGAGTATATTAATGTATATTTTTATCATTTCCACACCTTCTGTTGTTGAATGTAATTTACTTTGAAGGGTCAAAATGAACGCCAGGGGACGGGGGACAAAAGCATTGTGGCACCTTAAAGACACCACAGATTTATTATTTTGTGAGTATTCATTGATTGCAATCCTTTGGCATGTAGAATACCATGTTTGGACCACACTTCATACTGTATATACAGTGTATGTGGCTGTTTGACTAGGGACTACAGCAAAGCAAAGCAAAGCGTGCTGCTTATATACCGCCCCATAGTGTTTCAAGCACCCTCTGGGCGGTTTACAAGTTAATTATGCAGGCTACACATTGCTCCCCCCTCCCAGTGAGTGGGTACCCATTTTACCAACCTCGGAAGGATAGAAGGCTGAGTCAACCTTGAGCCATCTACCTTGGGATTGAACCCAGGGTCGTGAGCACAGTTTTGGCTGCAGTACAGCAGTCAGTGCGCCATGAGGCTCTTCTAAACGGAGTAAGATTCAGACACAGGTAATGGACTTTATAAGTGGCAATAGTATTATGAACAAAGGTAAAGGATTTCCAGAGTGTTGACATTCTAGCAATAGGAGCTGTTATAGACTAATTTAAATCATTAGTCAGCCAGCAGACAATGGCTTAAGCTATTGTTTTTGAAATGTTCGAGCAAGAACATTTGCTTTCAGGAAAGAGTTGGTTGTGCTGAGGCTGAAATTTAGCAAAGGAAAGAAGGTTCTCAATAAAATGATGTGCTAAAAAGTCCCAGCTAGCTGGATAGCTCAGTGGTTTAGAGGTTGGGAGTTCAATTCCCCACTAAGCCTCCTATGAGTAGAGTCAGCCTGTGTGGCCTTGGGCAAGTTGCACAGTTCCTGGGTGCCTCCAGAAAAAGGGAAGGGTAAACCACTTCTAAGTACTCTCTACCTTAAAAACTTTGAAAAGGGTTGCCCTAAATCAAAATTGACTTGATAGTACATGATTATTATTTTAAAAGCCCCAGTCTCTGTTTAAGTCTCTTGGTGTCATTTGTAATGTGTGGATTCTATCAACTATAACCAACTCCTTCTCAAATATTGTTTCATAATTCCCCCTTTTCTACAGCAGCTATTTTGAGATCAGTGACAGAGTGTTCTGGTAGACTGAAATAATCTGACACTGTACATCACCATTTCTGACGTCTGATTTGTTTCCATTTCTACTCTGGCATGTATATTGTCTTGTCTGTACTATATAGAGCACAGAGAAGGAGTGTTGGCAAAGATTGGCATAGAGTATATCACATTAGAGAATTGATAAATAAATGTGGTCTTGATTGTTGGGATTTGAGATGGTGTTGCCAGTGCAGAAGTAGGAACACAGCATCTGCATTTGTTGCACAGATTTGTTCCTGCCTCTGTGTGGCCTGTTACATGTCAGTACTTTTCTAGGGTTCTGGGGCTGCTTGTAAGGCACATTCCACCCAAAGCCTGGATGTGGGAAGCGTTATTGTCCAGAACAAACTCTAGCTCATCAGAGTTCTTGGGAGCTGTAAGCACTATCAGAGATATTCTGTCATTTTCTTTTAGGGTTCTATCTCATAGCAACTTGTTCTTGGTCACCAATCATCACCTGTCAATTTGTTTTGTTTTGTTTTGGGTTTTGTTTTGTTTTTTTGGCTCACTGAGTATTTTAGTTTTAAAAATGCCAACTGCAGTCCCATGAATTTAGAATCTCTGTCTTCTGGAGAGCAAATGTGATTGTACCAGAAAGCTTGATTATAGACAATAGATTTTGTGATATGTTGCATGTGGAGGCATGTAAGGATATATAACCTTCAGTGATTTTTCAATATTATGTGGTGCTTATATATCCATTGTAATTCCACTGTGATGACCAGAAAGGATACCTGTTGTGTAGACTGATTGATACAGAAATCCAGGGCTGGCAGAGCCAGGTTTTTCACTAGACAGAGTGAGTCCTTCACCTCAGACATATGAAACATAATGAAAATATAATGGAACATAATGAAACGGTAACAATTTGTTATTTAGGGCACTTCTAAAATGGCTCTTTTTGAATGGCCTACCGGGAAGTAGAGGAAGTGTTCAATTTGCCAATATCCTGAAGTGGCTCACTTATTAAGCCACTTTACGATATGGGAAAATTCAAACTGGAAGAAGCCTTGACAAACAGGTCTTTTGGTCCATTCCCAGTGATCACACACACACACACTGGAAATGGACCAAATCTGACAAATCCTACCAACTCAGAAAAGGTAAGACTGCACTAGGGATGGTTTGATTTGCTCCAGCAATTAAGTTGAATGATTGCCGGGGGGGGGGGGGGAGCCAAACTTTCCCTGCAGTGGAAGAAATGCCCATCTGATTGAGCCCTCCTTTACTTTATTATTATAATACAGTATTTTTACAACCAAAGATAAGGAGAAATACTTGTGGGACTTCCTGCTTCATGTGTTTATGTAACAATATTTGGCTTTGGGATATGAGGCTCTTTGATTTGGATGGGTGACAATTGCTTGCTCTTTCATTAGTTGAATTAAGGTGGCTATTTGAGGCTGTGTATGCTGGAGAATATGAGGGAGCCTTTTCCTACTGTTCTGTTGGAGGACAGACTGAGATCTTTGTGCCATATCACTATCAGTATGCAAGATCCATGTGCCAGGCAGCTTCTGAATGTGGAAAGGAAGAGGCAACACTTTCTCCCTCAATTTGGTCACCAAAATCTCTTGACTTATCCTTATAGTCTTGAAAAAAAGGTGCCTGCAAGCAAAGGACGTCACTCTGGATCTCTCAGGCAAGCACAGAATAAGGCATGGTTGTTTGCAAATGAGTATAGGACCTATTTGTAAAAGCACATATATTTTCATAGAAGGAACGTAAATTGGGAAGAGGTTTCTGTTTAGAAAAAATGTCAATGTATTGGACACACACAAACAAAAAAATTAATATGCGTGCCACAATAATGGCGGCCACCTTCCTGGCTTTGATTCTGAAAAGAGACAGGCAGATCATGCACACAGGCAATTGTGGTAAGGAATGCACTGGTACAACAAATGCAGAAAATAACACAACCCTCCTGGCGATGGGGAAATATTCCACAGTTACATTGCTGGCCAGGAAAATGTCTGATGTGACCAGAAAAAAAGCAACAAACTAACTGGGGGATAACTTGAGAACAGAGCCTCAGTGATACCTGATACCTGTCATTTTAAAATTGACCCTCGTCTACATTGGTTTTTTCCCCAAAATGCTGAGCTTTCATAATTCCACTGTACATACTTCAGGTTAGGAGTAGAGTTAGACTAAAGAATCGGATTGCAGTTAGACTAATGTTTGCAGTTTGGTTGGGGTAAAGCATATGTATCATGTATTTCTTGAATTCACTTCAAGTGATAATGGGCAAAAACCTGTTCACACAGGTGTAATGTAAATTTAAGCCTGTGTAAGTGTGACAGGCATTATGTCTAGCAACAAAGAATTGCACAATTCAGTTGCACATTCAGCCACATGTCTCCGGTGTGATCAATTGTGCAATGCATCGATGGAACCATCTTCTAGATAGCACTTCTGCCCAGCACTGTCATAACTACTGTGGACACAATATTTATTTATTTATTTATTTAATTTATATCCCGCCTATCTAGTCACTTAAGACCACTCTAGGCGGCTTACAACAAGCATGATACAATATAATTAAAACAATTTTTAAAAGGGGACAAACTTTGGACAAGATGGAACAGACACTAGGAGAGAGGAAAAAAGAGGGAAAATCAGGAATTGGTTGAGGGGAAGGCCTGCCGAAACATCAGTGTTTTTAATTGTTTTTTAAAAATACCCAGCGAGGGAGCTGCGCGAATGTCAGGGGGAAGGTTATTCCAGAGGCGAGGAGCCACCCCCGAGAAGGCCCGATTTCTTGTCTTTTCTTTCCGGGCCTCCCTCGGTGTTAGGCTCCTCAGCCTCACCTCCTGACTCACGCGAGTGACACGGGTAGAACTTGGTGGAAGTGGGCGTTCTGCCAAGTATCGAGGCCCTAAGCCGTTTAGGGCTTTATACATGAGCATCAACACTTTGAAGTCGATGCGGAATCGGATGGGCAGCCAATGCAGTGCGGCCAGAGTGGGTGAAATATGTTGGAATTTTTTCACACCACTGAGGAGTCTGGCCGCAGCATTCTGCACCACCTGTAGTTTCCGCAGCAGCCTCAAAGGCAGCCCCGCATAGAGCGCATTACAGTGGTCTAATCTTGAGATTACGAGCGCATGTACCAAAGTAGTGATGGCCCCCACATCGAGATAGGGCTGCAGCTGGGCTATCCGCCTAAGATGATAAAAGGCGGTTCGGACCACGGACGCCACCTGGGAATCCATAGTGAGCGCCAGTCCAGATGGATCCCCAAACTGAGGACCCCGTCCTTGGCGGGGAGGGTCACCCCCAAAAAAGAGAGTGAGTTTCCCAAACCCCCCACTGTGGGGACACCCACCCTCAGCACCTCCGTTTTGTCCGGGTTCAGCCTCAGCCCATTCTCCTGCATCCATTGCAGTACGGTCGTCAGGCAGCGCTGAAGGGACAGAACGGCATCTCCTGTAGTGGATGGAAAGGAGATGTAGAGCTGAGTATCATCAGCATACTGATGACATCGAGCTCCACACCTCCGGTTGACCCCTCCCAGCGGCCTCATGTAGATGTTAAACAGCATTGGGGAGATAATCGAGCCCTGTGGAACCCCACAATTGAGGCTCCACGGGGCCGAGAAACTCTCCCCAAGCTGTACTCTCTGGGGGCGGTCCTCCAAGAAGGAACAGAGCCAGGCCAACGCAAGGCCCCCAATTCCCAACTCAGAGAGCCTCCCCAGGAGGTCAATGGTATCAAAGGCCGCTGAGATGTCGAGGAGGACCAGCAGGGACACGTTACTCCTGTCGGCCTCCCTCAGTAGGTCATCGCACAGGGCGACCAATGCCGTTTCTGTACCATGGTGCGGCCTGAAGCCCAACTGAAATGGATCCAGGGCATCTGTTTCGTCCAGGTGTGCCTGAAGCTGATCAGCCACCACCCTCTCAACTACCTTGCTTAGGAAAGAAACATTGGCGACGGGCCTATAATTGCCAATTTCATCCGCCGCCAAACTTGGTTTCTTCCTGATGGGCCTAATGAGTGTCTCCTTGAGGGCAGATGGAAATCTGCCCTCCAGGAAAGACCCCTTGATTATTGCAGTGGCCCATTCCATTGTTGTAGGCCTGGCTGCTTTGATTAGCCAGGCCGGGCAAGGGTCAAGGGAGGAGGTGGTGGCACGACAGCGATCAAGCGCTCTGGCCACAGTGTCAGGCATGACAGGCTGAAAGGAATCAAAAGCCACCGGACAAGACGGAGCGCTGGACATCTCAGCTCGACTCACTGTGTTCAAAAAAGGAGACAGGTCCCAGCGGATGGCCTCCACTTTAGCTTTAAAAAATGCTGCAAATTGGTCCGGTGAAAGACTAGGGGGAGGCCCATCACCCGGGCCAACATCAAGTTGCAATCACATAATTGCTCAGTAGGATTTTACCCACTGTTGTAAAATGTCTCCACTTGAAATCTCATTGTGTTGGAATACTACAGCAAAAAGTGGCTCTGGAAAATATCCCATCCCACCTCATGAGATTAAATGGTACCTTTACACAAATATAAAATCTGTTTCTTAGGCACCTAGTGTGGTGTAGCAGAGTGATGATTAAGATCCAGGAGACCTGGGTTTGAATCCCGGCTCAGCCATGGAAACTGTTGTGGGAGGAAGGGTGCCACTGCTAAAAGCACTCCTTAAATATCTCACTGACCTTGACAACCCTATTAGGACCACTATAAATCATCTCTAATTTGATGACACAACACAATTTGTCTCTTCTTTAAAATTGGACTTATTCTGTCTAGGCATTAAAACTAGGAATTCATGGAAATTTGTTGCAATAAGTAAGATTTCTAAAGGCCATGAGAGACGTATTACTAGGCAGTCCAGGCCAGTGAAGTAACTTTGGCCTTGTTAGCTCAGACATTTAAGCAGCTGCAACTGATATTTTATCCTGGTTTTTAAAAATGGAACACTATGTTGTTGTGTTCAGATGTCATGTTAAGCTAGTCATTTTGACTTATTAATGCACAGTGTGAGTGAAAGGGCACAATACAGCATATTCATTCTTACTTTGCTTCTCACACTGAAACATGTAGGAACATAAACTGAACATGGATAGCTCAGAGTTATAACAGAACCTGGGATTATAATTGCACCCAAAGAAGCTAGGATTCGTAAATCAACGTCTTGTTTCTTGTTGTAACTTCCAGACAGACACACATTCCTCTTTGCCTTTGGGAATCCCAGTTGCTCAGGGTCCCTGATTCTTAATGTTCAGGAGCATGTGACCATTTGGCCTGGAAAGCAAGCACTGCCTTATTTGCCTCTTCATGCATTGATTATATACATCAAACATGAGAATAGACTTTATATGCAATGCATGTACATAATGTCCAAGTCTGTGAGCCTTTTTATCAATACAGTGCGCCGTAGAATCCAGGTATGAGGAAGCTGTAAAGACAGGTGTGCACGAGAATAGCAGCTATGAGTCACTTCTGTGAACATTCATCTCTTCGATCAAGTATCCACTTAGAGGTGTTGTTCTCCTCCCAAGGAACCCATTTTATGCAGGTCTGCTACAAGTCTCTGCTAGAAAGACTCTTCAGTGTGCAATAACTTTATTGTGATCCTTCCGATACAGTACAGAGCTTCTTACAGATGTTCGCTTTCCTGGCAGTTTGTTTATTTATGCAGCTCATCACGTCTTTCCTTTTTACCTGAAACCATTTTTAAAAGCTCCCTGTTGTGCTGTAAGAAATCTCGCTGTGCCTTTTCTTGCCTCGCAGACTCCAGAAGATAGGCTCTTTTTATTCTGCAAACAATGAAGTTATCTCAGAAGGTTTCAGTGCATCGCCAAGCAAGGAGGAAACATGTTGTGGATAAATGTACCAGTTATGAACAGAAAAACTAAAGGGACACCTCCTGCCACGCAAGGTTGGTGTAACCATTATGGTACGTTTACATAGGAGGACCCCAGCCACAGGTCAGATTTTACAATGGTGGAATTACAAAGGGTCAGATCATAATAGCAAGCCAATGGATTCAGCCATGCCATTATGCAGCATCACAAACAAAAGTATTTGCCTTTCACATTATGGCTTGGCATTGTGAGATAGTGATGCTGTCTCAGAATACACCAACGTATTAGCCAATCAGGCTTGTTCAGGGATCTTTAGTCTGGGAAAGTTTCCCTATTAGTTTGTTTGGGCTGCATATGGCAGGGTGGCAGGGTCTGTGCTGGAGCAATAGCAGCCAACAAGGAACCAAGAGAGCTGTTCATGAGAGTTTTTATTTGTTTTATTGGTCACTAGCAAATGCTTGCATGTGTTTTGTTTCATTGGTCACTAGAAAATGCTTGCATGCATTTTGCTGTTTTCATATAATCTCTCTTTTTAACAAACATGCAGTACTACTTTTTCTTTGCTTTGTAAACAAGCTTAATTTCTTCTTAGATAGGCACTGGGTAAGAAAGATGATCTCTTCTGCACACATACCAGAGATCTCCCTGACTAGTAAAGGAGAGAGAAGACATACTTCCTGGGCTTGGTTTATTGACCTCCCTCCCTCCACAGTTCCAAGGAGAGAAACAAACACCCCGCAACAGAAAAGTCCCCGCTGGTTGGGTAGAAAGGAGTACTCTTCACTAATTTGGAATGAAGTAGAGAGTGGTGATGACTTTATTACAGAGTAAGTGGGACTCTCTATCCTCTATCTTGCTCCCATGGTGAAGTTAGTTCCGAGGTCAACAAACAGAGACTTACCACAACGTAAGGTCAACTAGGTGAAGGAGATCAGAAGCCAGAGTTGTTTGAAACAACCTAAGTCAAGCCAATTCAAGAGCCACACAACCAAACAAAGAGAATCCAAAAGCATAGGCAGTCCCAAAGTTCTACGTAGGAACAAGTTAACAGCAAAGGTCAGTATACAAGGCAAGCAGTCAGGAAGCAGAAAATATACGTTGTCTCTCATGAAGAAAACAGTCACAAGATGAAGTTTATATAGGTGGACTGCCCGAGGCTTACTGTGAGTTCAGCTGCGGAATTTGGTCTGCTGGTCTCATTTGGAAGAAAGAGCTTTTCCACACACACAAAAAAACCCTTACTCTTGAGGAAGCTCCTTTTCCCCAAGGAGACTTTTCATGCAGCCTTTTCACACAATCAGAGGCATTTGTGTGGGCTGGCAGGGATTCCAGAAGCAGAAGTTTCTAGAATCCTCTCTCCTTTTGATATCCTATTGCCCTGGCTGCGGAAGGATTTGGAACCGAAGGATCTGCTTCTCATCCCTCAACTTAGCATCCTTTCTTGATGTGGACCGGGGCGCTGCTGCTGCTGCTGAGTTTGGGGCCTTGAGCCTTCAAGGGTAGGGCCCTTTGGGTTGTGCATGAGAAGCAGATTATTCTTCAATCAGTTGTTAATTGGTCATTCCTGCCCCACAGACAGCCTCTGTGGGGAAAGTGAAAAACATGGAGATTGGCATGAGCCCCAGCATGTTGCTCTCTTGCTCAGAGTAGACTTTTTTTGTATTTGGCTGTGGACACATTCAGCAAACTAGAGAATATTGCTTGCATTACTTGTTTATATCTTTTATTAGTCAGCTTTCCCTGATAAACTATACGCAAGATGACACATAAATTAGAACTTTAAAAAGGAAAGCAGATAAAAACCCATATTTGGCCACTAAGCAACTATGAAACCTTAAAAGACTTTAGAGACCTTATGTGGAAAGCTGTGCTATAGGAACAGAAGTACTCTGCTAATCTGTTTTTGTTTTTTAATGGAATCTGCTAAAGAAGCTCATTTTATAACATGAAAGATGTCAAGAAAACCAATGTAAATGTTATTACAGGAGGAAATCTGTTTTTATTCCCATGATTGCCCTTTTAAAGCAGCCATGCCCCTTGGGAACAATTGCAAGATTTATTTCTCTTATAAATCCTAATTTTTACAAAGAGGTCATGAGTTCCTTAAATGAAGAGAGATTTGTAAAAGTTATGAAAGGAGATGACCTACATCTTATGAAACAGAAACTTTGTTTCCAAACAAATTGGGAGTTTTGGCTCACCAGATTTTGACAGGATTGGGAGCTTTAGAAACCTCAGAGAAATCAGGAATATATGGGCAATTTGATCTTTATGAATTCCAATGCAGACTCCTAATAGTCACAGACTATTTTGTGACTCGGGTCATAACTTCGTAACTGTCCTTCGGATTTCACACTTCTCCAAACGTTGATATGGTGTTCATCTAAAGAAAAGGGATTAATGTATTTCAAAGTACATTTTAAAGATGTGCAGTTTGGGACAGAATACATTTAGAAATGTGTACCTTTAACTGAAAAATATGTGTTCAGTGAGGAAATGGTGCCACAAATAAATATGAATATATACATATTGTTGGTAATGAAGGAAGTTTTGAATGTGCACAAGTAAAATTGACTTGGGTCTATCAGAAATGAGCTGATCCACCCACACATCCCACCAAGAATCAGAGTGTGAGGTCCACAACAGGCCAGCTTGGTTTGCTGAGAGGTTGTCAACTACCATGTTTTAAAGGAAAGTTTAGAATACACCCCCACTTCCTGAAAAAAGAACAAAGGAACAGAGCCAGAGAGTTCCAGGAAGTTGAAAAATAAGACAACAGCTGCTAAGAAAAGAATCTGATGTTTTAAAGAACATTTTCAATGGTGATTCTAGATAGAAGAGAAACATTCAGGTTTCAGTAAAGAACATGCATTCCATTGTAACAAGAAGGCAGAAAATGAAATACAACATATCCTCCTAGTTAAGACTGGATTGTAGAAAACTGCCTCCTACTGGTGTGAATATTGCCCTGAGATGTTCAAATAGGTTTTAATATATGTTTTTTTTATTTAAAGGTAGTTTCAGCTGGTGGTAGGTCTTATTCTGGTTTGTTGTGTTTTAATGTATGATTTTATTATCCAGAGAGTGGTCTCTCTGCAGGCCTGTGAGATCTCTCAGGGTTTTGTTTTGTCTCCTATGTTAACATCTACATGAAACTGCTGGGAAACTGTTCAGAGTTCTGGGGGTCCATGTCACCAGTACAAGAATTACACCAAACTACATCTCTTCTTGTATCTAAATCTGAGGAAGTTGTATTGGCTCTAGGCCAGCGTCTGAGGTCATTAATGGACTGGATGAGAGTGAATAAGCTGAATCTTTATCCAGACAAGACAGGATGCTCCTGGTCAGTCAAAAAGCAGATCAAGGAATAAGGATGAAATCTGTGCTGAATGGGGCTACACTCCCTCTGAAAACACAGGTATGCAGCTTGGGGGGTGGTTTCCTCCTGCCGTCATCTCTGAGCCTGAATGGCCAGGTTTCAGCATGGCCAGGAGTGCCTTCCCCCAATTAAAACCAGAGTGCCAGCTGTGCCAGTTCCTGGAGAGGTCCAATCTGGCCATTGTGATACATGCCTTAATTACATCCCAGCTAGATTACTATAACACACCCTACCTAGGGTTGTCAATGGAAAGTGTCAGAATAACAACACTGGCCACCGGGCTCCAGGACAGAAGGGGCCTACATAAGCAGAGCCTGTGCCAGGGCCCTACCAGACCAGCATTCCTATCTGCAGACGAGTTGTCATCATCTGACATCTCACAGGGGTCAGAGACAGCGCTGCTGCTGCTGTTAGCTGCTAGCTTCCCCGGGGGAGTCTGGCTCCAGACTCCTACTGCCCTGAAGGACTGGGTCCATGCAACTGACCGCCTCCCACTCCCTCATCAACACCAGCCACCTGGCTCTAGGGGAAAAGGGACTTTTAAGGCTGTGGTCCCCAGCCTTGGGCCTCCAGATGTTCTTGAACTTCAACTCCCAGAAATCCTGGCCAGCAGAGGAAGTGGTGAGGGCTTCTGGAAGTTGTAGTCAAAAAACATTCAGAGGCCCAAGGTTGGGGACCACTGCTTTAAGGAAAGCCTTTTCAGCAAAGGGCCGGATTGGTGGGGTGTTGGTTGTTTGGTTTGGGGATTGAGAAATAAGGGTGAAGTCCATTCTTCTTGCCTAGGGGGATTCCTTTTTATTTGCCTGCCTGTTGCTGTCGGTCTGGGGTGGGAGGGATGTGTCTCTCAAATAAGAAGACCAAATGGAGCTCATTGACCTGCAGTACAACTCTGAACTCAAAGTTCAGGGAGGTGAGTGGAAAAGCACACAAGCTTGTGCAATTTTTGAGAGAATTCCCTGAGCTTTCCCAAATGTTTAAGTGGACCATGTGCCTTTTTGGGAGCACATACTTGTGCAAAAAGCTCTTCTCCCCCTTGAACTTCAATAACTCCAAGTACAGGTCCAGACTGGTTGATGATCATCTTCAAGCCATACTGAGGGTCTCAACTGCTTCCCCCCTCAAGCCAAATGTGGCTCGGCTATGCAAGAGGAAGCGCTGCCAGGTCTGTAGCAGCAAGGAGCAGGCAAGAGAAGCCATGTTCAGAAGAACAGTTCATGGTCTTCAATGTTCCATTCATGTTCAGGACAATTCATGTTTAGAAGAAGATTAAAGGTTAAAGAACTGTTAATGCAGACATTTGAATGTGAATACAGAAGATATAGAAGACTGAAGAAACCACATATAGTCATTCACTGGAGTTATTGTTGTTGTTGTTAACTGATTTATTTATTTATTTTCTTATTAATTCTTAATTTCTTTTTCATTCTTAATTTGTTTATTTTTTTCTTATTTTGTATTAAAAATAAAAATAAAGAGATTTGAGAAGACTGGAATATTTTTTAACACTGTAATGATGACTTTTTTTAAAAAAAAGGATAATAGGGATTTAGTGCTAACTTACATGAATGATAAAAACCATATGGAACTGAAGACTTCACATTGCAGATGAAAACCACAGCAAAGGGTACTCTAGCTGCCAGATGTTACTTCTTTCCCTAATTATAGTGCATCATTGCAATGCCCCCAAAAGACCCTGGAATGATAAAAGATTTTTAAAAATAGTGATAATGATCTTGTGCCAAAATGGTTTGGGATCTGTGTAGCATTCTCCATTTATTAGATCCATGGTTCTTGTTGTATTATGTAATGGTTTATGAATATTCATGTTGCTGAGAGGCGGAGTCAAAAGAGATGCTATAAGAGGCGGGGTCAGGGAGTCAGAGGGGAGATTAAGTGAGATAGAGTCAGTTAGTTAGAGAAATGTAAGAGTCAGGCAGGAGAGAAAAGCCAGACAGAGTAATAGAGTGTGTAGTTTGGGAAATTTAGATGTGATTAACTACTGAAGATATCCATGAATCAATCTATGTAATCAATAAACCAAAGTTTTATTTAAAAGAACTTGAAGTGTGGACCTGAATCTTTCTGAAGTCAACGGTGATTTAGAGATCACCTGGTGGCAGCAAGTGTAAAAGCTCTGGGGCTTGAAGGTCAAGCAAGGGGCACGAGGGTGGACGTCACAATCTGTAATATCGCAGCAAAATATATGGAACAAAAGACCTTGAATTGCTGATGAAAATCACACCAAGGGGAAAGACTGTGGTAGCTGCCAGCTGTTTTTCTGGAGGTTCCTTACCCAAGCTTGGGCAGTAGGAGGTGATATTTATTGGGCACATTTAAAGTTTGGCCTCCCTTTGATGAATTTAAGGCATCTATGATGTTAAACAAGCAAAAGAAAAAAGAAGGCAAGCAGGCAGGCACTGTAGAAGTAGAACATCATGGTCAACCAGGAATCAACCTGAAAGAAGAGGACAGAAAGGTGCTTCAGAGAAGAAAGGGTTATTCCCAGAGTACACATCACTGTATCTGTCAGAGAGACCATGCCCATTAGCATCATGAAATGTACACATGGCATACACGACACATAGATATTCCAATTCTTTTAAGTGTAATTAAGTAAGAAAAGGACTAGAATTTTTTTTAAATTCTCTCATCTGCAGAGCAGTAAAAAAAAAAATCCATGAATTCATTACAATTAATGTGAAAGAAGTTGGAATAAGACCGTCATTTTGATGACACAAATTAAGTGGTGTCTTCAGTATCACGACTATCAGATATATAGAGTTTATGTTCCCATAGACCAGGGGTCTCAAACTCAATTTACCTGGGGGCTGCTGGAGGCAGAGTCTGGTTGAGGCTGGGCTGCATCAGATTTTCCGCCAAGCAGAGCAAGAGCCCGAGGAGGTCACCCAGGAGTTTCCGTAGCCCGGCTGGGCCTTGGAGGAGGAGGGGTGTGTGAGCCCTCGTTGCCAGCCACAGCCGCTGGACAGGCTGGTGCTGGGGGGGGCCAAGAGAGAAAGAGAGCCAGAGAGCCACTTCCCTGGAAGAGGCGGTGGCAGCTGCTGTTAGCGGCTTGGAGGCGCTCTTTGAGGATGGGATGGGAGCAAGCTCTGCTCTCAGGCATCACTCAGTGGCGGCTTGGGGAAAAGGGCCAGCAGCCCACCTCGCTCATCGGCTCTCTCCCAAGACAGCGCCTCTTGCACGCTCCATCTGGAACTGCAGCCTGTCAGCCGGCAGACAGGCAGGCTGGCTGGCAGTCTGACGTTCTGGATGTAGGGTGCAAGAGGTGCTGTCTTGGGAGAGTGTCATGAGTTCAGCCGAAGAAAATCTGGAATCTGAGGAGTTAATTACAGTTGAGGAGAATGCTGGGCAATCAGAATCGCAGGCAGCTGAATCACCACCAGATTCTCCTCCCCCAGTAGCCAGAGTGAGGGAGAGACTTTGGCAAGAACTCATGACAGGAAGATCTGAAGCCCGCATGAATGCTTCGCATAGGAACATCAGATCGACCAGCCCTGAGTTTTAGCAGGATGAGGTGTTTAGATGACTGCTCTTGCTATAAAATCTGCACCCAGAGGCTTGCAAGCTTGTGGAAGCAACAAGTCAACACTTTGGCTTACATTCACGCTCCTGCTTATCCTGGATCCTTGGCTTTGGACTCTGACTGCTGACTACGGTTTGGGTTTTGGCTTTGGCGTTTTGGTATCTGCTTTGCATTTTCTGGACCTCTGATATTGGACTGGTTTATTGGACTGTTGCCTGTTGAAACCCCCTGGGAAGGTGACAGAGAGAGCTGGCAAGTGAGGTGAGGCTTTTTTTTTACTCTTGACAGCAGAGGACATGTGGGTGCTTCGGGGGGGCAGGCAAAGCGGAGCCACAAACTATCATCTGGTGGGCCGCAAATGGCCCGTGTGCTGCGTGTTTGAGACCCCTGCCATAGACACTCAACAAAGCAGTTGATTTCTTAATGAGGTAGTGTGTGTGTGATGATTATCTAGAAAAGGAGAGAATGGTAAAGGGTTTTTCACCATGATCACCATCACCAGTACCACCACCATAAATGTCAGAGGATGAAGAGAATGCATTTTTCCTTGCAAACCAAAATGCAGCTAATCTACAAAGACTTTTCAGTGCATTTGTAATTAAATGAGGAATTTGGGAGAAAATACAAAAGCATAATGTGGTGATGGGAAAAACCACATGGCTCAGTGCTGCCTGCAGAAATTATTAGATTTAAGTGAAGGACAAATGTTTCATTTAAAATGTGAGGTTCATTGTTAAATATTCCTTCAAGCCCAACATCTTATGTGTGGCTGGGGTTGATTCATGCTAGAATCACACAGAAACATGTGGGCTACTTAGAACAGACATATGTCATGCACATGTATAGCAGTATGTGCCCACAGCTGTGGTCCTCAGCCTCTCATATCTGACATCCCACCAATCACTCAGACAAAGAAGCTGGATGGGGTTTTGGTATGGTGTGTGTGTGTGTGTGTGAGAGAGAGTGAGAGTATGTGTGTGTGTGTTGTGGGGGACATTATATATTTACTGGCAATATTTTATTTCTCATTTATGGTAGGTTTTAATGGTTTGAAATTAGAAGAAGTGTAGGTAGGAATAAAGTCAAGCATATAAAAATAATTGTTGCATTAGTAGTTGAAGATTATAATGTACTATTGACTATGAAGTTTTACTGTTGCCTTAACAGTAAAACACAAAGATACAGGCATGTCACCTTTGCAAGAAGACATAGGGACTGAGAGGGAGTGAATTATTAGCAATGGTTCTGAAAGCACTGTATCTCCCATAGAGATAGGGACGAATATAAAAACAAATCGCTTTTTCCGACGAATATAGCCGATTTGTTAAATATTCGTTGATCCATATTTGTGGGTTCCAGAGACCCCTACGAATACGAAGGGATGAATATTTGTCCTTTGTATTTTAAAAAAACCACAAAAACCATTCTGCCTACCAGCCACCGATCAGCGGCAAAAAGGCAGCCACCACCCCACACAGGCACCCAATATTGCAGCCTACCCCCCACCCTCTTCCTTTTCCTACCTTAGGCCACACGCCCCCCACCCTACTCCCACCGACACCCTCTTACCTTAACCGCTGCTGCCAGGGTCTTCTGGCCTCAGAGCCGCGCATGTAAAAATAGAGACTGGCTGCCCTTTGCAAAGATGGTGGCAGCAGCTTCATTTAGGGTAGGGAAGCTGCAGCTGCCATCTTTGCAGAGGGGAGCCTGGATTCCCTTTGAAAAGATGGCAGCTGCAGCTTCCCTACCCTAAATGAAACCACAGCCAGCATCTTTGCAAAGGGCAGCCAGTCTCCCTTTTTACATGCTGTGGCTGTGAAGGCCTGATGGAGACCTCAGCAGTAGCTATTAAGGTAAGTGGGTGTCGTTGGGAGTGGGGTGGAGGCTGAGGTAGGGAAAGGAAGGGGTGTGGGGGTAGGCTGTTGGGTGGCTGGCTGTGGGGGAGGCATGTGGCTGCCTATCGGCTTCTGATCAGTTGATCGGCGGCTGGTAGGCAGAATGGGCTTCTGTGCCGTATGGTAAACTCTCCTGATGGGGACCCAATTTGTGGGTGAATAACCTGGATGTCCAATATCCAATCTTCACCAAAGTTGGCAGGCTTGTTGGGGAAGACATAGGAAGCTCTCTTGTGATTTTGGAGTCTCTAAGTACCTGGGGCAGCTTTCCTGGTGTCCTCTTTGTGACTATATAACTCAGGGGTCCATGATCTAATAATTACCAAACGTTCAGGAATTGTAGGAAAGTGTCTGATGAAGCTTTCCTGCAAATGTGGTATCTCTAGGCCATCGGGGCCCAGTGTTATAGCCATTTAAAATGCAAACAAATCAACAGATCGATTTGTCAATTCGTCAAATAATATTTGTATACTCGTATTCGTTGATCCATTAACCTTGATGAATAACGGATCAAAACAAATTGCCACTTTTTAATTTGTTCCCATCTCTAGTTTCCCATAAATTACGTCCATGTCACACATGTGGCACCTGTGTTACTGGTTGTGAATCATTACCTTGTACCACCAAACTTGTGGGGTTTTTTAATGATCATGCATGTACTGCAAGCTCTACCCACATGTGGGAAACACATGGATGGCAACCAGACCATAAAGTATCCTATCATACTTTTGGCTTAAAAATGGAGGAAGGGAACTGTCAGAGAGCGTGCAGAGGTTGGTTGGTAATTGCTCACAAATCACTTGTCACTGCCATCAGTAGCAACATGTTAGCACCCAGAAACCCCCGCACTGTTTCACCAAGGAGAGATTTATCTGCACAGGGGCTGGTGATAATTTGCTGTGTAATTTGTTGCTCTTTCTAATGTCACCTGCTCAAAAGACTAACAAGGATCAGAAAGAGAAGGGAGGAGAGAAGGAGAAAGCTGAAAACATACGACACCTTCTGGAAGTAAACAAAACCTAATGAGCTTTCAACTGTTGTGATTAGCTGCCACTTGAAGCTGCAGTTGGTATGTTTCATATTGGCTCTCATGCCTAGAGAGAAGAAAGAATTCAAACAAATCCCACACTGTGTTTCATCCACCACTACTAATTCAGCAGTATCAAACACATAATCTGTCCCAGATGCTACAGCATCATCAAGAGTTACACAAAAGGATTGTCTCTCTGCCTTCACCTATTCAAGCTGTAAGGTTTCTCTCCAAAACGAACGTTTTAGGAACCTGCTTTTGAACTCAGCAGAACCAATCTACCATATTTGCTGGAGCACGAGGCGACTGGCCGTATAAGGTGACCCCCCCCAACAGGAGGAGGAGGAAGAGGGGAAACAGGCGGGTGGCGGGCGAGCGAGTGCGTGGCTGGCTCAGCGGCACAGGGCGGCGGGCAGCCCGGCGGCGGCTCAGGCATGGCAGCAAGAGGGCAAGGAAGAGCGGAAGAGGCTGAGTGGGCGGCGGCAGGAAGAGGAGGAGGAGGAAAGGGGAAAGGGAAACGGGCGGGTGGCGGGCGAGTGAGCGTGCGGCTGGCTCAGCAGTGCGGGGCGCCGGGCAGCCCGGCGGCGGGCTCTGGCCGCTCAGGCATGGCAGGCTGTGCTTCCCTCCCTCCATCCAGACTGCCTGCCTGCCTGCCTGCCCGCCTGCCTGCCTGCCCGCCTTCCTCCCCGGCCAGCGCGGCCCCGCGTCATTCAGTGCACCCGGCCTACAAGATGAAAAAAAAAACCCACTTGGAGGCATGTTTTTTGGGTCCAAAAAGTCATCTTGTACGCCGGCAAATACGGTATTTTCTCTTAACTATTCAGCAGCTACTGCCACTGAGTAACAAAAATGGGAGACGTGAAGGCTCAAAACTCAAACATTATTGATTTTAGTAGTATACTGAAAAGGGGGAGGGGAAGAGGGAGGGGAACAAAATATTGCAAAGTATCATCCCCACTAATTAAAGCTGTCTTGTTTTGATCTCTACCCACTCAGAGATGGCGGAAGTTACTTTTCTAGTTTACAACTCCCAGTAGAACCCAGCCAACATGGCCAATGGTCATGCCTTCCTTTACCATGATCCTTGGAAGATACATAGATGAATGGAATAAATGGAATAAATATGTAAAAGCTATATAGGGCTTATGCAGGCAATTTCAGCCCCCTCCAATTTTTGATTCTGTGTCTCCCCCCACCCTCCCCAGCTTTCCTGCTCCCTGTTTTTCAAAGAGCATGAAGGTGGATGGGGGCTGAAGGATTATTGCTTTTAAACCAATGCTTTGTACATCTAACTAGCATTTGTCCTCTTGAACATGGTAGTAGATCCCTTGTTTCCCAGCAGGCTTCTTGGCTCCCATTTCGCTGGCAATCAACTGCCCAAGTTTTCTCATGGAAAGAGTGATAAGGTGTTCTTTAATAAACACTTTTATGTCACTTTTAGAAGTAATGTACTGAGCACAAAATTCAGTTTAAACCTTGATGCAATGCGCTTCAAAAAGTAGCCATCTTTTGAAATAATTCCTAGAAAAATATCAGACTATAATATAATAACATTAGAGTTGGAGATATCTAAACAACCAACAACTTTATGATATTTCAACTAGAAGAAATGGAGGTGGGCCAATCCTTTATTAACAATATAAAAGCAATCTATTCCCATCAAAAAGCAAAAATAAGAATTAATGGAGGATTATCAGAAGAAATTGAAATACAAAAAGGTATGAGACAAAGTTGCCCATTATCACCACTGTTCTTTTTGATAGTAATTGAAATTCTAATGCATCAGATAAGAATCTTTGATAAAATTAAAGGGCTCAAAATTAGAGGTGAGTCATTTAAAGTATAGGCCTTTGCAGATGATTTACTACTTGTAGTGATAAAAGATAATTATCTGAAATAGATGGAAGAAATAAAGAAAGACTTGACTAGATGGGGAAATCTACAATGATGGCCAGAATTGCAACAGTCAAAATGTATATTTTACCAAAGATGATTTTCTTATTTCAAAACATTCCAGTGATCATGAAACAATCACTATTTAAAGAACTTGATCAGATTATATGTAAGTTTGTTTGGCAAGGAAAGAAACCAAGGATAAAATTAAAGTCATTTCAGGACAGGAAACAGAGAGGAGGAATGGGTCTTCCGAATTGGGTGCTGTACTGTATTGCTGCCTCATTAATGTGGATTAAAGATAGGATTTTATTGGAAATTCAGACTGTTAAAATTGGAAGGTCGTGATTTGAAATGGGGGTGGCATGCCTTTGCTACAGTAGAGTGGATGACTTTAAACAATTCAATAACCATATTTTGAGAAAATCATTATTATGGTCTTGGACTAAAATTCAAAGACAGGTGTATATCAAAATACCATGTTGGGTAACGCCAGTGGAGGCATTTTCTCTTCCAAACCTGAGAGAAAACAAGAAAATCTTAAGGCATAGAGAAGCACTAAAACCAGATGGGACATTTAAAAACAAAGATGAAGTAATGACGCAGGGATTTAATATAGATTGGTGGTCACATTCTCAATTGATTTCAAGATATAGTTAAGATAAGCAGCAAGGTTTTTATGTAGACAATACTCCCTTTGACAGAGTCCTCTTGGATATCAAAGACAAGCATATTAAAGCACTGTGTAATTTTTTTATTTGATTTTGATACCCAGGAGGAGGTAGTTAAAGAAAGTATGATAAGGTAGGCACAGAATATTGGGCACAATACAATTTCAAATCAGTGGGAACAAATATGGAAAAATAATATAAAAGTCACTAAGTCAATAGCTTTTAAAGAAAAAAAATATATAATGTTTTATAGATGGTATATACAGTGGTACCTCGACTTATGAACTTAATCCGTATTAGAACAGTGTTCGCAAGTCGAAAAGTTTGTAGGTCGAGGCACCATTTCCCATAGGAATGCATTGAAAACTGATTAATGCATTCTGGGGAAAGAAAAAAAATACAAAAAAATAAAATAAATTAAAGCACTGCAAGTCCCACGCTGGGACTGCAAAAAAAAACAAAAAAAAAAAACCACACACACACACACACAAAAAATCCAAAAATAAACATTGGAGCAAGTCCCATACTGGGACTGCAAAAAAAAAATCACCAAAAAACAAAACAACACAGCACAGAAACATAACCCCCCCCCAGCCCAAACCCACACTGCAAAAGCCATCCAGAACAGTTTTATAAAAGAAAAAAGCAGCATGAAGCCTCCTGGGGTCCCCCGCCACTGCGATTGCCGCCCCCACAAGGTTTGAGCCTGGCTGGGGTGCTTCAGCTGCTCACCCCCGGCCGTGGCAGAGGCAGCGGTTGCCCAGCACCAGGAGACTTGAGCTGGCCAGGTTTCAGCTCAAGCCTCCTGGCACTGGGTGACTGCTGCCTTCGATTGCGGTGGCGGGGGATCCCCGGGAGGTCTCCCAGGGCTTCCCCACAGCCATCAGAGACCTTCTGGGGGTCCCCCGCCACTGCGATCGGCACCTTCAGATGTCTCCAGAGGCCTCCTGGGGGTCCGATCGTGGCGGGGGTCCCCCAGGAGGTATCTGATGGCGGGGGAGCAATTTTAAATTTCCTGCCCTTTTCCGCTGCCACGATTGGACCCCCAGGAGGTCTCCCAGGGCTTCCCTGCCACCATTGGAAACCTCCTGGGAGTCCAATCGCGGCAGCAGGGGACCCCCAGGAGGTCTCCGATCGTTGTGGGGGAGCCCTGGGAGACCTCCTCAGGGTCCGCTGTCATCATCGGAGACCTCCTGGGAGTCCCTTTTCCTAACCGTTGGGGCAAAAGAGCAGCCTCTTCACCACCAACAGTTTGAATGGAACGAAGAAAAGGCACAGGAAATTTGGATTTCCCACCCTTTTTCCCTGCCTGTTTTCGTTCATAGGTCGGGGCTCCGTTCGCAAGTTGATACAATTTTTTGTGAACAGAGCAATTCGTAAGTCGAAATGTCCGTAGGTAGGGACGTTCATAAGTCGAGGTCTGACTGTAACTCCCACAAAACTATCCAAAATGGATGTTAAAATTTCAAATCTTTGTTGGAGATGTAAACAAAAAGAAGGTCCTTTTATCATATTTGGTGGTCATGTGGGAAAGCCCAAAATATTGGAAAAGGGTTGAAATGCCTTTGCAAGAGGTTTTAGATATTCCGATAACTGTAACCCCTGAATTTTTTCTTCTAAATATAATCCCGGATTCAATAGATTCAATGGAAAGATACCTAGTTATCCATATCTTGACAGCTGCAAGAATTCTTTTTGCTAAACATTGGAAAGACCCAGAGAATCCATCTCAAGATGAGTTAATAGCAAAAATCCTGGATACTGCGGAAATGGATAAACTATCAATTAGGCTAGATTCAACAAGACCAATTATGAAGACTGTTGGCGTAAATTTTATGACTGGCTTAGAAATAGAATGCAAATTAATATTTGATAATTGGAAGCCTAAGATCAATTTAGAAATAGAATATGTGTTATAAATTAGTTACACTGGAAATTTATGCATCTTTGAAATGTAATAGATAAGAATATTGTTCATGTTGATTTACAAGCCCTATTCAGTCATATGTCCCTGTCCCCTATCCCTACACCTAACCTTTAAAATATTTTTTTTTTAAAAAAAGTAGTCATCTTTGACCTGGACCCGTTTGGAATCTTCCCAGTCTGAGATGGGTCAAGATATGCATCTCAGCTCAGAAATCAATCCTTCTTGCTTTCCATTGATTATCATTGGAAACAAGCACATAACTATACCACCATTGTAACCCTTTAGGGGATGGATTCTACTGGGCAAGTTTATATTTTGTTCCATTAGAATAATAATCTGAGAACTGCAATGCTGGAAGGGACCCTATGGATCATTGAATCAAGGAGCCACAGCGGGGGAATTGATCTCCTAACTTCTCACCTAAACCATTGAGCTATCCAGCAATCATATTGACTTGTAAATTATGGTACTGTAGCTCAAATCTATTTGTAGATTTATTTAAAAAATGGGTTTGTGTTGGCAAGACATTTGAAATTATTGGCTCTGAACTGGGGATGAGTAATGAGTGGCAATTGAAGGGAATTCATCAGAACCCAAAGGAATAAGAATGCTATTGTGAGATACAGCAAAGACAGCCCCATGGTGAGTGCTTGAAAATATTACTTTTTGGTTAGAACATCATGGCAAAGGCCATTTGAATCTGAATGCTGCAGGTGGAAGTATCAATACCTTGGAAGCAAGAGATTGAACTGGTATCAAAACAGAGGAAGGCTGGCCCTTTTACCACTCAGTGATGTCCAAAACCTCTCCTGAATCACTCTAAACACTGAGGCACTGGAGCAAGCCCTCAGAGCTCAGATGGGTTCAAGCCATCTCCCAATATGAGGCATCCTTTAGGAAGAGGTGGTTAAAAAATAAATAAAAATGGCATGTTTTTAAATCGGTAGAATATTTGATAGTCATGCACTCTGCACCCTTGGCTGAGATGAATCCCCCGCCCTTGTACCAAATAGTGACCAAATGGACCAAATGACCCTGCTGCCCCTCTCCCTTATAGAGCCTGCTCACTGGGCTGTAACATTCTACGTATTGTTTGAGCTGGAATGCAAAGTGAGGGTCTTAGTGTAGTGTATTAGCTGGGCTCTTTTCTTCTTCTTTTAAGAAACTTAGTTACATTACTAGGAATGCATGTGTTTGCAGACAAATGGCTGCATTCTTGTGCTTAGGTCAAAACACCTCCCTAGGATGTTTGGATCTGTCTTTCTCCTCCCTACTTTCATTTCTCTTGTTGGTGCTGTGGTATCACAGCCAAAGTTCATAATAGCTGGTTCGGTCTCTTTGTGTGTTTTGAGTGCTGAACTAACTCTCATGACACTGTGTAGACCCACCTCAGATGGTAGCCATCTGTATATTTCCATTTGCAAAGAGCGGCACAGTTCACAGAGACCTGCAAATGCAAAAATATGGACAAGGACAAGGATCAAGTTGGAATATCTCCAGGAATTCATAGGGCAGATTGGACCCCCATCCACATGTCCTTATTTCGACAAGGACGGAGTTGAGAAGCCAGTGCACACCCCCAGTCTGAACACATTTCAGCATCTGGGATGGAGAAGCAATTATCTTCCCCATTCAAATCAAGGTACTGCATACCAAAGGCCATTCAAAATAATTTAGGCAAGGCGGGGACGAAAATCCCACATATGCCTCCCCACTTCCAGAGTCATAAAAACCAACAGTTATGAATTAAAATAACTATTTGCTGCCCTTTTGTGAACAAAATCAGTTGGGTGAAGCGGCTGCTCCACTCTACCAAACAGTTAGATTGAGTAAAGTGAAATTTTTCATTGCATGGAGATGAATGTTATCATCTGTTTATAGCTGCATATCACAGGGTAAAGGCAGCTGATGGCTGCCTGAAGAAACCTGAAAAATCTAGAGAAGAGGGACAGTGTGGAGTACCATCATCCATGAGTCCATCTGCACTGCAGTGTTGAAAGATGTGTCAAATGGACCTTGGAATCCCCGGCAAATTACTGTCATTTTCCTTCGTTATCCTGGATATCTTGCCGGACACAGCCACCTGGTGGACAAGAAGAGTCAAACATTGTGACATCTTTAAAATCTGGGGACAAGGTAGAATAATGAGGAGGCGAGGAAGAGCTATAGTAGCAAGCCAGAAAAAGAAGGTGCTGGAAAGACAGGGGCATGCTACGCATACCTTCCTTTCCTAAAAGTAGGAAAACACCTGCTAGTAACGTTTCTTTTCTTGTTGAAATTGGCTTCCAGTATTGCCGGATGTCCAAGATCATCTTGAATAGTAATAGGATGTTACATTCTCCAGAATATCTTTTGCCCTAGAGATGAATAGCATTATGGAAAATGTAACAGAATGTTATGGGACTTCTAGTTACATATTCTTTCTGAATAGAGCCAGGTAAGTTGTATGTGAAGGCACTAAGTACTAGGGCAGCATCGCTGGATTTTTCTTCTCTTTCACTCTGGATGGAAGCATACATCAGAGGTAAAACCGTGCCATTTATGTTCTAGTATTTGAAAAAGTTTGTAACACTATTTATAACAGAGTGGACTGAATTTAAACCACTACTCAGAAAAGCGCTATTAAACATTTAATCATGTTATCCCTCCGCAAGTGCATTCTTGCTTACTATAATCTTAATATATATTTACCATAATCGGCTTGCCCAGATTGGCTCCATCTTCAATAATCCTCTGTTCAGTGACACGTTCAGTGTCTGACTGTATGGAGTTTTAGAGAAAGAGGCAAAAGCTTGACTTCCCTTACACAAAGTTGCAAAAGGACAACAGCG